>NW_010270262.1:15163-98930 GCF_000690775.1 Eurypyga helias | reverse complement strand
CTGCTGATCAGAGGATTCACACCACTCTTTTGCTAGGAGAAATCTATCTGCAGTGCAAGACAGTGGTCAAAAACCGTTCTTCTGGCTGCGGCACGTAATCAGTTCTCTGCTTGCTGCTGCCCATCCATGGTCACTGATGGCACTGCCAGACAGTCCCCAGAGAAGTGATGCGATCAGCGGCACAGTAAGCATCCTAACTCTTACTTCTAGCTGAAGCTAAAGGCCCTAAAGAGATAAATGAATATCAGAAATAAATATGTAGACAAACGGTGTCAAGTAAAAAGGCTGGAAAGGTATAGGGCCTTTGGGAAGCAGTAGCTTTATTAAATGACTACCACAGAGACCAAATAATGAAGCAAATTTACAGAAAATTACCAAGACGAGGGAGAAGAGAAATTGCCAACAGCACATAAAGGAAATGAGACAAGAGCTCTGAGGTTTTCTTCATAAAATAATATGGCAGAGAGTGCAAAGTATATAGGAAGGAGTTGGGGATAACTAATTGCTTCAAGAAACAGAGATATTTACAGAGGAAGAGGGATGATGGGCCATTGTTTCAATTTTATTCACAATAAAAGAAATAGGAAAGTGCAAACAAATTTTGCTTAAAATGATAAAATCTTTGGAGGTCACAGTTATAGGAAAAGGAATGAAAAAGGAAAGAACACAAGGAATATAGTTTGAATGGGAATTAAATCAGAAAGGCTGAGGCATAAAGTGAATTAAACTAACACGGATTCACATAGGCAAAGCCTGATGAAAGACACTTACATATTTAAGGAACCAGTTGAATCATGCTCTCAATCATTAGTTATAGCTTCACAAAACTCACAGGGAGGGGACACAAGAGGGTTGAGGAAAAGCCCCTAGTTCCTATCTTTGGGGAGGTAAAGAAGAACCTGGGAAATATATCCATCCGTTTAACTGAGATTCACAGAGAGAAACAAATCTCAGAGTTAATAAAACCATTTATAATAGCATACATGTTAAAAATGTAATAAATGACAAGCAAAAAATTAATTTGCCCAAAGCAAATCTTGTCAAACCTCTTCAATTTTCTTCTTTGCTAGACTAAATGGTCTAGTGTGTAAGGAGGAAGTGTTTATATAACGCATTGACTTTAATAAAGTATCGCCTGCTCTCCTAATTGGACATTCTCATAAAGTAAGGAAATATAACTTTGACGAAATTACCTAAGATGAGGGTATGTCTGAATAAATAATTAGCAATGGGTCACTGCCAAAGAAGGAACACATTTCAAGCTGGGTATCAGAAGATACCAGCTCAGATTTATTGCATTTTCTCTTGGATGAAGAAAAAAACCTCAGTGATAAGAGCTTGTGAAAGTCACCAGAATGAGTAAACTTGCAACTTTTACCTAAGGTAAAATTTTCATTCAGAGGTAAAAGGTTCATTTAGAGAAATGTTCATTATTACACAAACTATTACTTAATAGAGACAACTGGAAAATATTATAGAAAGGAGATGAAGACAATTGATGAGGCAGCAGCAATGCAGAAAATCATCTGTAAACAATATTGGGAATGATAGCATGATTAAGAATGGATGATAACATGAAAAAGCAAGTTTTGGTGAGGTGATATAAGCAAGTTGTGGGACACATAGCATTTTTCCAGCAACTAAGTCCTAAATAACTTGTTGCTGGAAGAAAGCTGTAGACATACCATGGACTGAATGGAATTAAATCCCAAAAAATTCAGGAACCACCACCTGAAGGGAAATACTGAAGAAGTGGATTAGTTTTCTCAAGCAAAGACATGACTGAAAGCCAGAGTGGTACATGCAGAGAAAGTTCTCATTAACAAGTTGATGACAAAGTATTCCTTCCTACACTGCGTGCACAGATATTGAGAGAATATGCAAAGAAGGTAAGTCAGGCTGTGGAATCAGTCAGGAGCTCAGCCTGTGCTAAGACGCAGACTTCAGGATTCCTAACAAAACCTTTATGTAGTCTGGTTTTACTTCAGTTAATAGAGTCATTAAAGCTGTTTTTTACATTCCAAGAGGATGGAATGTAAAAGGGGAGACCTGGTAACACAACAGTACATTTTAATTTAGGCCCTGAAGGGGCAATCATTCTGGCTAGATCAGTCTTGCTCAAAATTGCTTAAAATCTATACGCATTTTTACAGGGACTCAGTAATTTGTTTTTGTTCAAAACAACAAGAAAATACTGTTGATTATTTAGAAAAATATCCCAGTTATTCTGGTATAATATTAATTTAATTCTAATTTTATGAAGCCAGTTATAGCACTGAAATACTTTCTCCACCATTAAGGAAGCTATTAATTTGGTTCACAACAATGTTTAAGCAATTCCTTGTAATTGTCCATTATCAACAGAGAAAGTTACTGCAATACATTAGTTTTACAGCAATGCATTTTACCTGTTTTACATAAAACGAAAGTGCCAGTCCATCTATCCAAAGCCACAAGAAAATATGATTAATTTTCAATCGAGAGGTTAATAAGACCTGTTATTTTGGTGCTGAAAAATGGGTTTTCTAAAGTTAGAGGATTCATAATTTTAAAAATATCAGCTCAGCACAAAACGCTTCTCAGTTGATGTCACCAGGAAACCAAACTGATTTTCTCAAGATGTCAAACATTTACCCATAAAATATATAACAACCACCATGACATGGCAAGAGCAGCATTCTTTAAGGTCTGAACATAGACTGAAAACCTTTGAGCCCCAATAAGTAGAATGGCAGTACAGAAGAAGAAAGCACTCTTAATTCCTCTGTGCTAGGAAATCTTTCAAATACCAGTTTCAGGCCTGAAGGAAGCTGGATGTCAGCATTTCTGGTGACTATGCTTTACTTAATTGTTTTACTTAATTTTTGAAAAATTAATGAATAAATAATTTAAAAGAGGGGAAAAAAAAAAAACAAACGCACCACAAACCCAAACCATTCCTGAACAGAATTTTCAGATCCCTTGAAGAACCCTAAGGATTCAGATATTTTGAACAAGAAACAATATAAAACTCACTTATGTCATTTGGAAAATGACTCAACAAGTGATCTTGTACTGCCTCTTGAATTCATCATTAACCCTGGAAAACTTTGCTTGGGAATAGTACAAAACACTACACCAGCAGTGTCCCAAACAGACCATCCAGCCGATATTAAATATTTAATCTATTTCACCAGTGTCACTATCTGTAGTCTACCTACAGATAAGACGGAGTAATTAACACAATCTATGTTTTGGTGTATTAAGGGATGAGTAAGCATGTATAAGATCCCTTCCAAACCAAACCATTCTATGTTTCTATGTTTAACTGCAAATGACCATATTCTCATTAATTTCTCTGTCAGCTCACCACCTGGTCATCTTTACATCTCCACGTTAATCATTATATTATGTTACTCATTCTCTTCCTCTTTCAAATTGCTTGAACTTCCTTACTATCCATTTTCCTCTTCTTTTTTTTTTTTGCTTCACATAATCTCTAAAGTTTCTCATCATCCTCCCTTTCTCAATTCCACAAATTCTTATCCAACTTCTCAGTGTTCCTCTGCCACTAAAGCCACTGCCTTTTGTTTTGTTTTATATATTTACACATTCACTCCAATCATCATCAGGTTCAGTTCTGGTGTTGACATCCTATATTTAAAATCCTGACTCTTCATCTGCTTCTGTGAGGGTGTCTGCAAGGTCCATCTACAAAAAAGTGCCAGATAACTCACCTTTAAAATACGAGCATGAGTGTAAATAGTGTGTGTGAATGGGATACACAAAACCCTCTGAAGAGTGTTTTCCCAAAACTGTTTACATTAAGGAGGAAGATGACCATCAGCCACATTAAAGATTAACTGGGGAATTATGAAGAGACTTCTGAAACAAATGACTTTTTTTTTTTTTTTTTTAAATAAAAGGAATAGGGGAAGCACAGGAATGTGGAGCAGCAGGGAGAGACTGTGGAGTGGAAACGCTCACTGACACTGCCAGAAGTCAAGCTGTGCATTGGTGTGAGCTTGTGGGGTGCCTCAGCGGCCCCCAGAGCAGCAGCAGGCATGCACAGTGCTGGAGAAACTACGTCCCCATTACAAGGTGTGTGGTCAAAAGGGAATGAGATTTTTCAGACTTGTAAACGTAGCCTAACTTACGCTACGCCCAATCCTCCCACTTGTCCCATTTCCTATGTCCTTTCCCACTCGCAATCACCAGCTCGCTCTTTAACCTTTCCCAAACCCCAGGTCTCTTCCCCTCGCACTACCAGTATGCAGTGATCTCCATTCAAAACCAGGAAGGCTTCACTCTTTCTCCACTGTTAACTATGAACCAGTTCCCACCTCCACTATCAACTACATGCCTGGGTCTCGCTCTCCTTAAGCCACCGAACATCCGTCCACAGCCATCCCCTGGAATTATCCTCTCTTTTGATAAGATTTTGAATATTTTTAGCTTTCTGGGAGTCTATTAAAGTGCACTGACAGCCTCTATTGGTACACCACTTCGCATAAAAGGGTCTCAGTCTGGACCAAGACCACTAACGATAACATAGTGCAAAAAGTAGGAACAGACAATGTTGGATTTATTCTTATTATGGTAAAGCATAATGTTCAAGATTACTAAATTGAGAGCAGGCTTTTTCATCACAGTACAATGATCTATAAATATCCATGCTCAGAAAGTACCTATTATAGTAGTTCACCATGGATATAATTTTTATAAATATTTGATCAATAAATCATATTTTCATGGTTTGCAACTTTTTTGCTTGCTCTTTTTGCAATCATCCAATATTCCTGACTTAGGCCTCCTAGTATTGCAGTAATAATTTCAAAACTTAAAGATGAAGTAATGGAAAATATTTCTTTTTCTACATTTCCATGCACGCTACTTGTTAAAAATAAAAATTGTGTTATGTCTCCACAACACAACATAATGCCTTGTGGAGACACATAGGGAAGCTGAAAATTACTTATGCTTGATACCAGAAGAAAACCTACATTTTTCTGGTTAGTTTTACATTGGGCAGGCTAATTTTACACTGAGATCATATAAATGAAGACACATAGTACTTAAGGCTATGTACAAGTTGATCTATACAAGTTAAGATATTAATTAAGGCTAACATAACTGAACTGCTTGTATTAGTCAAGTTAATATTTCTAGATGATTCTATATTATGCATGAAACTTTAGAGTCCTTTGTACTCTGCCCTCTTTTCTGCTGAATTTTAGGTTTCCAAACTCTGAATAAAACTAGATTGGCAGAAAAGAACATTAGAGCAAGTGGTATAATTTTAAATGTAGTGATGTAATGGCCAACTAAGCTCTTATGAGAGAAC
This sequence comes from Eurypyga helias, assembly GCF_000690775.1. Classification (NCBI taxonomy): domain Eukaryota; kingdom Metazoa; phylum Chordata; class Aves; order Eurypygiformes; family Eurypygidae; genus Eurypyga; species Eurypyga helias. The sequence goes on along the minus strand of NW_010270262.1, from coordinate 93,607 downwards.
ATACAAATAAGTCCATTTTTGCACACTAGCAGCTGAGCTCAGAAAACCACAGGTTTATGCCAATGCAACCTAAACAGTTGTCTATAAAGGTCATCAGAATTTATATTTTTAGAACAACTTTAAAAATCATTCTTAAGAGCAAAATTCAGAAATTACTTTGGGATAACCATTCCAAAGCTTTATGTAAACTGTTCCACAGTGCTTCTTTCGCCTTTGCTAATTTTCTTCATAACTTTGTCATTACTGTCTCATAGGCATCACAGTCACGTCAAAGAGTTAGAAATATTTAAAATATAAACTCTTTTTAATACCCTGCCAAATCCTGTTTTCACCTTCAGATTCATTTACAAAGTAAATCAATATAGTTATCATTCTTAGGTGGGTAGACAGTTTCTGTCATTTTTTCTATTATCTGCCTTTTTATGTAAATAAAAGGAGAAACTTTAAAGAACTAAAATGAATGCTTTCAAGTGTAATCTTGTTTAACAGAAAATTAAACATTTCAGAATTCAAGCTTACCGTAATATCCAGTAATGAACAGAATATTGGCTTGTATTGTTCTTTGCTGTTCTTCCCTGATTTGGAAATCAATTTTTAATATTATCTGGTAGGTTCTTAAGGGCAAGCCAAAATATTACAAACACAGAATACACTGAAATATTAAGTCTATGACAGGAAAAAAATGCAAGAAATATTTTAAATACCATGTCTGCCTGAAGTACCCTGTTCTCATTCTCCTATGCAGTGAAGTTAATTTCCAGGCAGATTAATGAACACATGCTAATGAGCATCTCAACATTGTGACCAACCCCAACATACATGGTTCCATTGCATGGGTGAATCAGGACTTCTTTTGCTTGAAGCGCATTTATGTACACACAAGCAAAATGGAAACCCAGAAAGTCATCCTAGTCTGGGTTTTAAACTGAAGGTCACGAGAGCCCTATGATCTAGCACAATTATGCTGGGAGATACTCAGCCTAGTTTGATAGAAACAGCTGTTTAGAAACTGTTTAAAGAAGTTCACTACCCTCCTTTGCTGCTGCTTCTAGCGGGAGTCGGCCTCCCCTCCCTCCCCTACTAATTTCCACCCCGAGATATGGACGCAAGAGATGTGCCTTCATCCTGGTCCTTGACCCCAGCCAGGTGCTAAACCATGCTCCAATGCATCCTTCTCACCACCGCACAGACAAATTCTAAGCTTTACCTTTACAACATGTAAAACCTGCCTATGACTTAAATGTGCAAGACAGGGCCTATTGCCTTTGCTAACTCCTTATGTTTTCTTGGTGGAGCTGCTGCGTTGGACAAGCTACGGTTTTCACCACGGATTTTTTTACAGAGATATGAAGTATGCTAACCTGAGACAAGACATGCTCTGTGGGAACTGCAGGAACTAATGCCTCAGGAAAGAAGAAATCAGTATTCTTAAACTATACCAGGTGTTTTAAACCTATGACTTTTTAAAGAATAAATCACCACTAATTTATGCGGTGGGACTGTGTTTTGCTTTTCACCATATCCATTTACAGTGTTTCTTCTTCGCTAATTGGCCTTGTCTCAAAAAAAAGTAAAGCACAGAGCATAACAGCAGCTTTTTATGGCTATTAGGTCTGATGAAACATATTTCCAGTACAATGTTTCACAATGTCAGAACCCCAAATTCTTGCACATAAAATTTATTTCTTCAATCTGCCTTGAGAGTCAGTTAATTCCACTGCAGAATGAATTATATTTTTACTCCTGGTTTTTCAGAGGAAAAGAGGAGAAAAAAAATTTCCCCACCATGGAAAAAATTAATACAGCCTTAGATCTCAACAGAATTCAATTTCTTTGCTGCCCATTGTCCTCTATTTTCTAAGATGTGGAAAAAAAAAAAAATCACTGTTGTCTTTCGAACTTTCTCTTGTACCTTTGTCACTGCCTTCTCTTGAAGGAGTAGTGCAACAAAGCCAGGTGACAGCTATACAGTCACTGCTCATCACTCCTACTTCTTTTAATACAGCCTTAGATCTCAACAGAATTCAATTTCTTTGCTGCCCATTGTCCTCTATTTTCTAAGATGTGGAAAAAAAAAAAAATCACTGTTGTCTTTCGAACTTTCTCTTGTACCTTTGTCACTGCCTTCTCTTGAAGGAGTAGTGCAACAAAGCCAGGTGACAGCTATACAGTCACTGCTCATCACTCCTACTTCTTGAGGGATAACAGGAGCAATTCTTCTTTCCTTCTTAACTCTTCTGAAAAGCAACAAACGCTTGATCTGCTGCTGCTCTTCTGCTACTAGCTGAAAAATTGCCTCCTTTTGATCCTGGTTGAGGTATAATGTGACTTTCTTAAGAATGTCCTTCCAAACTGTGCCAACTATTCTTTAATTCCAACCAAAAGTAATCCTTAGAGATGAAAATGTCAATCACTGAATACACATCAATTCTCAGTATTTCCTCTTCAGAAGTCTACAATCAAAGTCAGTGTTAAAACAGTTCTTGATTAAGCAGGAACAATGTAAACGGAAATTTGTAAGAAAAAGCTTGAGATACGTAGGGAATATTGTTTTTCATGTGATATGTTCCCTAGAGAGTGTAACCCAGGGCAGAACAAAACTGGATACACAACAATATAAAACAAAATGTTTTGCACTTAAATAAACATGCATGCCCTCAGTAGTGAACTATCCTAAGTTAGGAAGTTTAGTAGACTAAAATAGAAAAAAATGCAATAGTTCTTACCCATCAAAGGCTTTTGTTTTCAGCTGATGAAAGTACCAGAACAAACGGTCATCTGCTGTTTAAATGGCAGATTTAAATCTGTCATTTAAATCTGCCACTTAAAAAGTGAAACTATCGATGGTTTAAACCAACACACAACTATGTAATATCTTTGGGTATTTAGCCACCAGTGTAGCCATGAAAGCCACACAGGAAGAGGTAGAAGCAAGCACATTGGCAGAAAATACTTTTAGCAACATCACCAACAGGATAGCCATGGCTATGAACCCTATGTAATTCTGCCGAAGTCACAGCAAATTTTGCCATTATGGCAAAAGTGCAATCAAGAAACAGACCATGATTTCAGGGTCTTTGTGTGGCGCTGTGTTTTTACATTCCAGCCTCTTCTTAGAGCAAGAAGCAATGGATGACTGGGATGACTGCATCTTCTCTTCCCTGCCCACCCTCCTCCTACACCACAGGAATAAATTGTCACTCATTAAATTAATATGCTACATTAATTTACAATTAAGCTATCACAAGCAATAATGATATATAATGTACATTCGTTGTAATTCCAGTGCACACTTCAACATAGAACTAGTAAAGTTTCCCACACATCTGTTTAATCCCTACGCAGAGTATAAAGATAATAATAATTTGGATGCATTTGCTTTCCTCTTCATACGTTATTCTGATTTGGTACCTTTTCTACAGACACTAATTGGAAAGGTGCAAACACTAGTTATACCCACATAAAACACAAATATACCTGTTAAGTACATATTGAAGCCACAGGATAAACACATTAAGATAGAACTCACAAATACGGAAAAAATAATGCATTAGTATAGTATAGTATTTGCTTGCACTTGGTAAAACTGCTGAGCATTTTGAGTGTCCAGGAGAGAAAAACAAAAAAAAGAGTAAAGAAAGAAAAGAGAAACCATGTAAGGGCATTACACTGATGGTTATTTTTTTGCTAGAAAATACTTGCTAGTGTATTTTTTTTAAGAGGAAAAGAGTCTCTCCCAAAAACTTGCCAAAATGTCTAGAAGTCGCAGAACATGCTGTTTCGATATTTTATTAGACCACATGTGAGGGAAAAACCCCCAAAACTCAAAAGTTATTGATATGGATTATTCTTATTCCACAAATTACAGCAGTATAAACATTTTCTGGAAACCATCTTTTCATAAACATTTACAATATACTGTACAGTACCTACAGTATATAACCACCTATGTGCTCTGTAGTGTAAAAATCAGTTGGAATAGTTTCTGCCAGTGGATTACAGTAAGCTAGTTTTTGTAGCTGATTTTAGTATAGAATAAAATAATGAATAAACAGTATATATTTCAAGGAATGAGAAGCAAGAGACCAAAGGACTAGACAGGGTCATTTTCTTAGTAAAGGAGATTTCAAAGTTACAGAGACATCCAGTCAAGTTAATTGCAGTTAATACAACATTCATATATATAATGAACAAACATAATGGAACAACAGCAACAGTACCAGGAGCTTCTCTCATGTGCAGACACCACTGAAAAGATAATAATAGAGCTCCCTGAAGAGCTGGAAAATAAGCGTTTTTCACCCATGTGTTTTCTGGTGCTTTCAGCACCACAAGCCCTATTTTCCTGTCCCTACTGTTCTAAGGTAAAACACTTGATCCAAAATTGCATGAGACCACAGAAAATGTGCAGAACAGAAAAGCAGTATTTTGAAGCTATTGCATTAATACTTTTAAAAATATAATTATAATAATATTTTAAAAATATTAACGCCTTAAATCAAAGGTGTTACACAGCAAGGACAAATTCTTTGTTGTTATCCAACTGCCATTGATCTGTGAATCTCAAAAGACCATGGGTTTATTTAAATAGTTCCAGGCTATCTTGGATCTTACCAAGGCAGAGACACCAAAAGAACAACCTGTGATACGCTGATCCTTTTGCTTCCACTCACAATCAAGACCAGGAAAACCAAAGTCACACAACCCACCCCATCCCCCACACCCTCCCCGAAGACTGAAGTAGAGTGCAGAAAAATGTTAGCTTCAATATAAGCTTTGACTAATGACTATGTAGCTTCTTATGTTAATAGAAATCATAGAAACTCGAGAACTAAAACACCTATTATGTCATCTAATCTATGCAGTTGGCAGGGAAGGATTTGTTCCCTAAAGCATATTTTATATGGCTTTATTCAGTCCAATTTTAAATGTCAGAGCTATGAAGCCCCCACTGTTTTCTTTGAGAAAGCTGATTTGTTTATTGTTTGAATTGATTTCACCATCTCCAGTAGATGCTGTTCTTAATGAAAATATGGAATGTCCTCAGTAATTTATGTTAGCATTAAAATAGCCAGTGCATATTCAAGCTACAAGTTCTGTTGAAATATATCTTTGCATATAGCAGACTGTTCTTTTGATATTAAGAAATGCAGGAATCTCTAAGTATATGGCAGTTGGTTTCTGATGAAATTACAAAACTTTATCCAAAGTGATGTGCTTTGATAATCAGTTCAATGTGATTCATAAGCTTGGCTATTTTACAGTTACATTTCTGAATGAATTTTTGCTATTTCTATGCCCTACTGGGTAAAAAATACCAAAAGTTCCACTTTCTTCCCAGTATTTTTCTATTTTTACCTCTTCATGAATTCAGAACCTACAAAGAAACTGAAAACTAGGCAGAAATTATCTTTTTATTACTGAGTTTTCCTTCCTGAAACAGAATACCTATCCCACTCTCATGTAGAGGACTGGTGATACTGAAGGGATTATTTAGAATACATACTCAACCTATTTTTAACATCACTGGGAAGGCAACTCAAGTAAAAGTACAGAACCACTGTAAATGTAACTTTGCTAAGCAGTCAAATATTCATATGTACTTACTAAATTCTGACACAGCTTTCAAGAAAGACCTGATTTTTAAGAGTAACTATAATTAGTGTTGTCTGTAAGTGAAACATGGGTAAATATGACTATAAATTGGGCAAGCTGACATTTTCTTCTCTTTTCTTTTTGGGGGAAAAACTGACTAGACTGCTGATTGAGTTACTTCAATATAAGATTTGTGGCCAGTAAAACCATTTCACTGAGATGGACAGAAAATTACAAGATTAAAAGGACTGAGGCTAAATCTTCACAATTCTTGTATAAGATCACTTTTTCACTGCAGAAATATTTTCCAAAGTCATAAGAAAAATGAATGCACATTTAAAAAAAGCAGCCCTTTAATGTACTATGATAGCATCTGTATTTACTGTACATGATACAATCTTTATGGCATACAGAGATTGTCTTTCTGTTTAAGCTGCCTAAACTATTACGCTGGTCTCGACCTTGGAAACTTTTCTTAAGCATTTACTGCTGTATTACAGAGATCTTTTGCCAGAATACTCACTGCAGAGCTGTGGACTCTTAGGGGGCTTTCCATATTAGGGGTTTTCTTGCTCTGGATTAAGCGTGCCAACAGTAGTTAGTTGCCGTTCTGTATTTAGAACTGATTTGCAGGAATGGATTTCGGTAAGAAATGTTGAAACTGCTTGTATTTCATTGAGTTAAGTTTACTCCCACAAGACAGTTTAGGGAAACATCCGTTAAGAAAGCTCTTGCAAACTATCCAGTACTACACTAGCTATAGCAGATTCCTGAACACATCAGGAAATATGCACTTATTCATGCACAATTCTAATGGCCCCAAAAGACTCTGAAGAATGTGTGTTTAAAATATATTTTCAAAGTTACGGTTTATGGGATAATTATCATAGATCCTTAAAAATAATTACGGATGTTTAAACAGACATATATTCAATTGAACTACTATCTTAAATAAAAAGTTATCACTTGAGGAAAATCTCAAATGTCTCTTAATTGTCAGTCATAAGCTTTCTGGGAAATAACTTCTTAACTGCCCTTTATTAAAGCAAAGTGCAAAATGTTTAATTTAATTTACTATATAAATTGCATAAGAAATCCCCACAGGACATTCAAATTTAAGGTTAATGGTTAAATCATTTCAGTCTCATAGTAACCTTTTAATGTCCAGATTCTCTTTCTGCACCCTAACTGTAACATTACTGAAAGTTTTCTCCACATGTAACATTAGTAGGACATAATCCTGGCATGACTACCTGTCTGAACTTACTCTGGAGCTGCTGTACCAACCATTAGCGTACTCTCATAATATATGACATCAGTAGTGACCATCCAATAAATAATAATCCTGTATTTGCTCTGGTACCATCTATAATCTTCTATTTATTTGTCATAACAACACTGTGGTTACAGTATCCTACTGATGTCACCCCAGTAAGACCTGGAGTTCTGTTAAAGATGTCACCAGTCATAAACAGAAGTGTGAACTACTGCAGGTTTATTTAATCTTACAGCCACTGCATCTTTATTCATAGTTTGAAAAACATCATTTGCCTCTCAAGGTCACTTGGTGCGAAAGCAGGACTGGCCAAAGGAAAGAAAGGGGTCTCCTGTGGTGAAAATCACAACTAGATCTAAACCTGATCTGTAAAAAGAATTTTATAATTGATTTTAAAATACAAAATAATCAGAAAGATGTTTCATAGATCAAACTAACAGACACAGGAAGCAGTGAAGAACCAAGTCAGAAAACTCCAACTTGTTACTCTTTAAACTTGAATCCTTCCTATCAGGAGAGTCTTACAGATTAGTTATACTGTAAGCACTTGTTTGCACGTCCCAGCAAGCAAGCTACTTTACTCTAAAAGGGATATCATTTCAAGTATTAAAATTCTGCCATCCAGATATAAACAGCTAAACCAACGAAGAACCATGTTCCACTTTCAAACAGTTTTGTAATTCCAGAATACACTGAGGGACTGCAGAGCTGTAGGAAAACAAAACACACGCAAAAAATTTTCAAGAGTTATGCTGCTCCTCTTTCATAATAAAGACAATCCCACACAAAACTTTTGTGAACGCACATGACAGAGAGAAGAAGAAAAAGAACCTCTATAAAGTCTCAGTAAAAGTGAATAAAAAACTTATTCTGAGCACCAAAAACATCTAGTATGTTACTAGGCTACGCAATGTTAAATTCTTTCTCTGAATTTCGCGTGTGTTTGCATATGAACTTCAAGTTAACAGACAGGATGTAGAGAGTAAAGTTCATAACATTTTCAGTTCACAGAATAATAACATCACTTACCTAAAGATTGGTCTTTGGAGATGCTTTTTCTTGATTGTAACACAATCATCCATTTAAAGTGGGGAAAAAAGTCTTCTTCCAGCAAATAACTCCAAAAAGACCAGGGAGTAATTGGGAAACTTGTTCTTAGCTACTGTGCTGCAGAGAGCACAGAGAATGGTATTTTGGTGCTGGGGGAAGCCTCCCTCCCTCTTTCTGACACTGGAGCAGAAAAGGGCCATAGAGGCCACATAAGCCAGGCACGGCCGTGCACTACCAAACCGGGCAGGCTGTGCAAAACTGGAGTCAAGTTGATCGAAGCACAGAACTGTACTGGATTCCTTTCAGCTGTGCAAGAAAAAAGTGGAGCTTTGCCAAGTGCTACTCAGGTAAAAATGTGTTACATTATTCCAGCCATGAGAGCACTTCTTACACATGCTGGTCAAAGTCTTAAATGCAGAGTCACTCTCTCTCTCTCTCTCTCTTTAAAACACACTGTTCCAAGGCTCAACTTTTTTTTCTTCAAAATAAAAGTTGTGCAGCTGTTTCAGCATTCCCATGCAAGTACCTTCAGAAAGTTTGTTCTGGTAAAAGAACTGTATACAAATTAATGAAGACGGATGGATCTGGTCTGTGAGGCTGGCTCTACTTCAAGAGATTGTAATTATTTTACAATCTGGCTTTTATTCACTCTGGATGATGTGTGGATATAGCTATGCAAATTAAAGCACTGCTCATAATTTTTAGCATTCATAACTTAATAACCTAGAGCTGGCTGAAGCAGAATATGGTGCTTGCAGCTGGTAGGACCATAACTACATAAAACAAACCCATGCTACTTGAGCGAGGAAAACAAGAATGACCAAGTTCAGATAGTGACAGTAGCAAACTGTTACTGTTCTCAAGATAAGATTTCAACAGAGATCCAAACTGAAAAGCTTGCTCTGACATCATGCTGACATAAATCAGGAAGAATTCAACCGCAGCGAACACGGGCTGTAAAGAAAGCTATAAAGCAGCAGTGGCAGACAGTGGTTCTCTGTGAACTGGAGACATGAGTGGGGCAGGTGAGATGCCATTTCCCAGGGATGCCAAAGGGCTCATAACAGAGCTGTGCTGGCACAGGGGTGCTGGGAAAGATGGAACCCGGCCAGAGGAGCAGTAAGACAGCAGCAAGCCAACCCCAAGGGTGTAGCAGCCCACCCTGGCTGCACGGCACGCCGGAGGCACATGCCCCCTTCCCACCGCTAAAGGAAAGGACCTGCTGCCTCAGGTGCCTCTTCCAAAAGGCACTAGGTGAAGCTACTGACCTGGGACAAACAGAATCAGGAGGGTTGGGCATCTTTTGCGGTTGCATTATTGGTTGGAGGGAGAGGGGAAGAGTGGTACATTTACACCATTCAGCGCATGACACTGGCATTATCAAATTGTTTGAAACCAAATTTAAACAACCGTCAGTCATAGATAATAGCAGAACCATTGTGAGACAAAGGGAAGAACTGTAGGCCTGTTTTGATAAACAGCATATGAAAAATAAATACTGGATTTTTTCAGGCAATTCTGCCTTTCATCATGGTGTCCAAGTTCAGCTATTTCTTCGTTTTCTGGAACTTACTTCTTTTTCATTGGTCAAAACACTCTGGTCTATGCACAGTTATTGACATTTTCTGGTTTTCATCACTAGTTTTCTGGCATCCAGTTTGAGGGACATGGAAACTATCTTGAAGTACACACATATCCATTTCCCCAGGGGCTTAGCAGTATATGGGGGTTGTTCCAGTACCTTTTCTATCATCTATTTGTTCTTTGGTCACATTGCCATTATCCATTGGTTAGATACAAAATCAGCTGCAACGGCAAAAACCCTACCGGTGATTATATATATCATCTTACAAAACTGTTTCTTTGAAACAGCAACAGTGATTATACCAGAGCTTTGATTTCTGATTGTGAAAATTGCTTTTAAATACTAGTTTCCCCGTAGATGTCTTGAAATCTGACATTCATCATTTTAAAGTCTTACACATAGTGATAGATTAAATTCTGAGTTCAGCTCCATCCTCAGATATGTAACATGGCCACAGACAAAAAAAAGTCTTGTGCATGACTCAGAAATCTATTATTCTAACATAATAACATTTTGATCATTCTTATCTTTCTGTTACAAAGATATTCGCAAAATGTAATGCATACAGTAATGATCTGAATTTTTTTTTCTTTCTATCTAGAGTCTATTATGGCCTTTGCAATACATAGTACTGGTTTTATAAAATTAGATGGAGTTGTATCTTACATTCTACATATAAATTACCTACATTATAATGACCCACATTATTTTCCTCCTTATACCAGCTCACCGTCTCCCCAGCCCCACACACATTTCTTCCCAAGTCTCTATTTACTGTGATGACATCCTTCCAAGTGTGCCAAGTTTATGTGTACTTGTGACAGAAGACTAGTGAGAAGTTTACCTCTTCCAGCAAAATTTTAAGGAGACCCAGAAGAGAACTCATCCTGTTTTTCAGCAATAGCATTTCCAGAAAGAAAAAATAACATGCAAAGGAGAAATGTAGAATTCTTGTCTCTCCCCCCAGTAAAGTTAGTTCTTAGTATGACCAAACCACGTAAAACAAGGCTCTCCTGCTAACTGTAGTCTAGATATGAGAGAAATATGAAACATATTTCAAATGCATCATCTCATTTGATTTAAAATTATGTGTGCAAAACCAACAAAATATACTTCAGCCTCCTGCTAAAGAAAGCGAGTACAATTATATGTACTTCTATATTATATGCATTTCACCATTGAAATCACTGGTAATGATCCTGAAGAAGGGTTCACTAATGTGTTTGTGGTCAGGACCTGTAACTCCTTTGTATAAATTTTGACAGTCAGTTATCTACAGTGATGTTGTCAGAATACCACTTATTTAGTGAACAACTTTTTAAAATAAAAACAATGCTCAAAAGCAGTTCAGTGCTCACACCTTTTATCAAGGGTCAAAAGTTTTCCAGCATTATAAAATACAAAGGACCTGACTAGTGAATGTGAAACACATCAAATGTTTTAGTTCATAAAAAACAAGGAATGAGTCACAGTTTCCTGCAAGGTCTCTGCCTAGATTTTTTCTCTTCCCTTCTCTGTGGAAATATATCTTTCTTCATTCATTCATTTAAAATCTCATTTCAGAAAAAATAATTTCAAAATTGTACTAGAACCACAAACTTCAAAAACATTGAATATGCATTCATTTTATACCATAATCTGCTTGAACTCAAGGCTGAGGCAGAGTAATTATGCTAGTTAAATTCTCCAAGATGTTTGAATGTGGGTGCAATATAATTTGGTTTATTACTCATGTGATCATTTTACATATGAATTTAGCATCCATGTAGTGGGCTATGCTCCCAGCCTCAGGGAATGCACTGTTTTACTTATCCACTAAAATGACAAAGCACACATCAAGGCATTGTTAAATTCCTTACCCATGGTCTCTATGTGTACCTGGACCTAAGAATGAGTTGATATTTTTCACACATCTTAAAATTGAACTAAAAGCAATGGAACTATTAAACCTCTCATGAGTCACTACTGAGTGATAAATTCAATATTCAGTAAGGAAAAGATTTTCCAGTATCTAAAAACATCTTGAGAACAGCTGAAAAGTAATTTTGATAAAGATGTAGATTAAAACTGATCGCTGGATAATATTTTATGTCATTGGAACTGAAGACTGGGTGTATTTTCCCCCGTCCCAAAAGGTGTTAATTCTGTAGCTCTTATTAGAATTTTATCACTTAGTTCCACTCATCCTATAACAGAAGAATGAACAGCTGTGCTTCACCCTCATTCAATCTTACCTTTTTCTTTGGAACCTGTCAAAAAATACACGGAGTTGTGTTATTATGATTCAGGACTATGTTACGTGGGTACTGTCTGACCAGAATCAGAACTGGCAATTAGAACTAAACCACAGACATGTAATTCAAACGAGAATCACTAATGCAAAGATGCAAGATCCTTCTGTTGAGTCCCAGCAGCTTCATGGTTTCCCTTAGCCAGCATGCTGAAATATTGCACACTTTCATCATCTATTTTTTACAAATTCTCATGACAAAAGCAAAAGTTGCCACTACATTGGGCAATACAGCAGTCATTTTGACATCAGTTTCTTCTTTGACAAGTATATTTCACACCAGTATTTGTTTTCCGGCTCCAACCTATTAAATATTTGACTAGAGATTAATTCTAATCTCGTTTTATGAGTAACAAAATCAGCTCTCTGCTAATGTTTAATATACATTTTTCCATTTAATATAAAATACATATTCTCAACAGCTTTTAAATACCACTGCCATGAGCACAGTAAGTCTCTTTTGTTATACAGATTATTGTCAAGCAGTAAAGCATAATGAGACTAATTTGAAATTAATGATATAGATAGCCGAGTAGCAGATTTTTAATTATCTTGTTGCAGAATTTATAATTAAACAGGGAGATCTGTACATTCCTTAATGCTACTCTGCTAGTATCCTGACAAGACAAACTAGAACTGGAATTAACATGTCCAAGATAACAATACCCAATCCAGTCAAACAATGCGTAACAGATACCACCACATGTATCACAAAACGATGTTTCTGCTGAAGCCCGGTAGATGTGCTGGGGGAATGTCTACAATTTGGTGGCTCTGCTATGGTGAGACTTCCATTTTGCCTACTACTCTATGCTTTTGAATATTCAGACCAGGCTGCTTGGTACAAGAATTAAATTCATGCATACAGAAAAAAGAAATCTAAGACATACATGGTCATGTAACTAGTCACAACCAGCCAACATAGCTGCAGCCAAGCACAGTTAACACCACCAATCCATTGCAATTAATTTGCACAGTCAAACAAAATGCTATGAATTCAGTATTTCCCACCATGAGTTGTAGTAGTCTCATCTTGGACATCTTGAAAAACAGAGAACCTCTCATTCACATCACAGAAGTTGTAATATCAGTCCCACTGATGTCAGCAGCATTCACTGCATGATTAAACTCACTGTCAGTGTGGTCCTTAAGGAGCAGATGGAGCAATATTTATTAAATACACTGTATGTGGTAAATCATACTCCCAGCAAAAGGACTTACTCAGGATAGGTCCTAACTAATCAGGACATCTGCAGTGGAAAATAAAAAATGCAATTTGAGATAGCCTTAGGAACCAACTCTTTCTATTCCGTTATAGAAATGGGTTTTAGTGGATTTTGAAGTAAACCTATGGGAAAACACACTATCCAATGAATTTTAACCCTTTTCCCCCACAAGAACCCTGAACTTGGGTAACACCTGTCAGATGTGTTTCCAGAAATATTAGTGAATCTCACTGACACTTTTCAAGCAAAGAATTACACCCTTTTACATAAAAACAATATGAGCCATCAAGATGCAAAACATCCCTCCACGTAGCCTGTTAGCAGCACTACTAGCTCAGAAACAGGACCGTTAAAGAGAACAGCGACTAGTATTATCACTCAGTCCTGAGCATGGTGCTTGTCACAGTGCCTCTCCAAGACTTAGGCTGAGGTAACCAGGCATGGGTCGAATCAACCTTTTGGTAGCCAGTGCTCACCTGCCAGTGCTCTGTGCCTCATTTCAAACTGAGCTAGCAACCTCTTCTCTGATACTGCTGTTCCGTTTCTGGAGGGACATTGCTTGAACTTCTGCTCAGAGAAGTCTTGCGTTCAGCTGGAGACAGCTGCTCCTATTCTTCAGTTTTATTTGGTATCCCACAACATTTATTGCGAGGCCACTATAGCAAGTTAAAGACTTTAAATCCAATGACACAGAATGATTCTGGTTTGATACAGTGAATGACTTCACTCTACAGATACACATAATCAAGAAAGTATTTAACAATGGTGAGCTTTTAAGTAGCATGTAAAATGAAAGGAGCATGTTATAATTAATGACTACATGACAGGTGCTAAAATGTAATTGTTCATTTAACAGCCTTTCTTACAGAGCATTTGAGACGTTTATGAACCTGGCTTTCACCCTGACTCTATACAAGCAAGCATCTGTGCCCACATGACTTCTGTCAGTAAAATGTCAATTACGGCTAACAATTTTCCTCACTTGGGATCAGTGCAATGCTATTTAATTATCCCTTTATCCAGATTAGTTACACGAATTCTTCCATTATACTCTTTTACCCTTAGGAAATGATTCTTTTACTGATATTATAGGGACCATTTCAAAAAACACAATTAAAAAAGACATTTCACAAAAACATATAGCCCAAGGAAAACTTTATGGGCTACTCAGGTCAACTCTGCTAAGACGGTTTTGGTGTGATCATTTTTTGAGAAGAAACACAGGGAAGACTACTGAAATGCCAAGAATTTATCTATATAAAAAATTTTTTTCTATTTCTGATAACATTTGTCTTTCATATTCCTGTGTAAATCACTGGTTTTGTGATTTGGATTCCCCTAGTTTTGGGGAACCGTATCTTTGGGGAGGGGAGACTCAAACAGTGACTGTGATGTGCAGAAGCTCATGCTACAAAGCTGTGGAGGGATAATGATCAGGGTAATGATGAATTAGACTTCCAAGAGGCCCCGGGTATGAAAAGCAAGAAACATGACTGCAAGAAGGGAGCCAGTAAAGGCTCCCAGAGAGATGAGACCTTTTTGAAAACACAAGGAATAATTGCAGATTAAATAGTGTTTCATTGGTCTTTTCCAGCAATGGCTGCCAGCAGTGTGAAAATAAGCCAGAAAGTAGGCTCAGTTCTTAGAATAATTGGTTCTGATGCATTCCACACCTCAGTGTTTCCCTGTTAGATCAGGCAACAAGACAAACAATGAAACTGTATTGCAGATGCTGAAGAAAACGGCATTCCACCTAAAACTGAAAATTTTAAAACTGCAAACACATATCCTTGAAAAGAGTGAAAAGTGGGAGACCTAATCATTCATTAACACAAACATGTAGTCTGAATCTCTGAAAACAAAAATCAAACCCAAACTAATTATTATGGTGATCTGGGAAAAATATTTCAGAATGATACTACTGAAAAAAAGTATTTGCTTTTGACCAGTTAGATCTGCAATCAAAGAACATTTTGCACTTCACGTTAACATTACAAACATTAAAAAGGGTACAAAACATTTGAAGATTAACATCGTGATGGGCATACGGAACACAAAACCAGACACGTAAGTAGTATTTTGCAACTAACAGAAACAATACCAGCCAGAACAATGACCATTTTGGAAAGAAATGAATGAACTCTGAAAGTTAGATCACTGTGACAGTGTTCAGAAGTGCTAGCAGAGATTATATCCCCCAGCATTATATTTTACCTGTTTCGTAACAGCAGGAGACTGTTGACTTTTGTTCAAGTTTGTGATTGCCTCCTGGATCTTTATCTGTGGTATTGCAATGGAGCTAGTTTTTCCCCATCCTGTGTTTGTACAGCTGATTACTGTTGCCTAAATGTGGCAAAAGTCTGGCAATTGCACTGTATTTTTGGAGCATAAATAGCATTTTGAATTCTAATTTTGCTCTCACTGTATTTGCAGCTCTTGCTATAAGTTAATACTACAAACTATAGAACAGAAATGTACCTGTGTCAGAGCACTTCAGAGCCAGTGGATACACCTTTCTAGTCTGAAAACAAACCTTTGATAACTCTTTCACAAATATAGTTTCCAGCCAGTGTATGATTCTTAGAAAGTTCCTCTCAGCCCTAACAGAAATTATATCGATATGTTTCTCAAGGAACCCTGTTCCAAGGCTCAACTGGTGAAGGACAAAAGAAGTGGTGAAGCAAGTCATTGTATTCATTCACAGTGACCACAGCCGAGAAAAAAATAAGTCTAAAAGTCTAAGAGGCAAAGCTGCCACACTGCAAACAGACCAAACTCGCACTCTAATTTCAGCAAACTTGTATCAAAAGCATACCTTCACATCTGCATGAAAGTATCCTTCGATCAATAACTCTTGTAAGCAATGACCCTTCCTCAGACTCCACCTAAAGCGATGTGGACTAGTTAAATATAAATATAAATAGGATAAAAAACAATTTCACGAACAGTACGAAAACACTTGGAAACTACATGCATCATGAGTGGTAACTACATTACCTTCACAGTTTTTCTTAGATGAATTTAAAATTATAATGCTGAAGTGACATCTGAATGCACAGGAGACAGCTTGGATTCTGGCTTACAGAGATTTAGCTTGTTATTGCTAATAACTGCACAAAACCTTGCATGCTTATGCCATATTGATGGCGGAAGCTGATTGTTTCACAGAATGTCCTTTGTTAAGTGAAGTGAGTGGCATTTAGAACAGACTAATGGCAAAAATAACCTGGTTATTTTTCCTTCTTTTACAAATGTAAACAGTGTGGACTCATAGATATGCCTCTGGGCTGGGACATAGGAGCCCTGAGTTCTTGATTACTCCATTGACTGATCTTGGACAGGTCACTTTCAACTCACTGCCTAAGTTTCAATGAAATATCTTCCCTTCAAGAAGTGCTTTGATTTTTATGGACTAAAATTCTTTGCTAGAACTAAGTATTCTTTCTTCCTTTTTTTCTTCTCCTGTATCAAGCAAATTTTCATTTCAATTACTTTCTATCCACAGTTTTCTTTGAAAACCCCTTCCGATGCAGTAATACCTAACAATATCTTTTTCATCCCTCTGAAGTACCAAGTGACCAAGTCTCATACAGATCTTGTAAATTTGTGGATATGTAACTCACTATTTCTTACTAGCACTTGCCACAAATTCAGTACGTCCTTTTGTATAAGCTTTAAGAAACTGCTTTAAAGCGACAAAAGGCAAGTATCAACTTGTTCTGAAGGTTTCTGCTTTGTTCCAAAACCACATTTACTATTTGGAATACTGCAGCAATTTCCTGCTGGTACTTGGATCCAAGAACATCATGAGCTATGCAGGTGGTTTCTGTCACCATCATTCATAATTCTGACAGATTTTGAGTCTGCATAATATTCCCTGATAAATTTCTTAATGTGATCTGTGCCAGAAAAGGAAAACTTACATTCTGCCAGCTTGCTGACAAACCCTACCTATGATGAGACTTTTGCTCAGTCAGTAATGCAAATAAAACTTCAAATCACACTGAGATATACTGAAGAACTTTGCAGAAGGCAGCCACTGTGCTTGACCAGACTGGCTCACTAAATAGCATGGTTGCATGTAATTTGTTGCATGATCATAATCTTGGGTTTAACTAAAAAAATAACTTCACTCATGTCTGGAGTTCAGCAAACGTACCTAGCCTCTCCCATCAGTACAATGCAACCTTTCAAGTTAAGCAACATTATAATTCGAGAACAGCATCTCCCAGTAACTCTCCTTAAGTTGAAGAAACCAGGGAGGGTTATCCTGTTTCTGCTTCTTAAAGGGCTCTTCACTAACATCTTTGACTTCAGGTAAGCGTAAGGAGGAATAGTACTGAAATTTCACGTCACCTTCATACAGGTTGCCTGGAGAAGAGGTCAAAGACATAACTATTCTGGACTCTAAAAACCATGTGGAAATAGAGTTCTTCAGTGCACTTCCCAGCCACCTAGTTACTCTAATGGAAAATGAAATGCAATCTACTTTAATCTCTAATACGACAAAATTTTAAAAGGCAAATCCATATACGATTCTAAATTGAATATCACAGTGCACAAAATATCCATTTATTTATTTTCCTGATGGAAAAGTACTGAAATGTCTATACATTGACACAGTCCTCTTAGACACTCTATAGTCACTAATTCTAAAGCTGAAAGCTACTTTGAAATGTTGGTTTGTCCTGCCATAATTAATCAGCAGCTGGGCATGGTAACTGAAGGAATTTAGAGGATAACGTGGGCTGGGAACTTTCCCACACCCATCACTCCTGGGGAATTTTAGGTTTTCTCCCTGCCATATTACTTCCATTGAAGTCACTTCCTCCTCCACTCCTGCCACTCTTAAAACTTCTCGTTACATACCATTTGATGCCGTCATTTTTAGTAGCATTCCAGGATGAGACATGTTTTGGGAAGGATTTGATTCTAACATAAAACAATGTAAGGTCACAGGGGAGACCTTCAGCTAAAGTTGACTGCCACAGGATCAGGGAGATAAATCTTTGGGCCTAGCCTCTCTTGGTATGAACAGAGTGCAGGTGACATGCAAAAATAAATGCTGAAATACTAAATAATAGCATTTACTTGTTAGGTAAATATTTTTCACTAACATAGCAGTCATCTGTAACAACTTAGAAAAATCTTCATGCACTCTAAGATTTTTAAACAACGTATTTTAAACATTAGTTTGCTGTGATAGTGCCCAGAATTCTCAGTGGTAATGACATCATTGTACCAGTTGCTATACAAACAGAATAAAAAGCAGATTGCTACCCCAAAAAACCCACAACATAAGTTATCTAGGAAATGAGTACATTGATATGTTACCAAGTCTGAATTTTGTTTTAAACTTTCATCAATGGCTGGTGAGAATGAATCTGCATCCCACAGTCGTTTACTTATAGGCAGAATCAATCATGCTTTGAGTCATTCTTTCAAGATCCAAAATACAGAGAAATTACAACTATACCTTAGTAAAATAAGATTCCTTGTTTGCTCATAGATAATTGCTAGGAAGCATTTATAGGAGTGAAGCTACAAGTGATTTGCTTTGCTAAATAAAGGCACCAACTGAATCCTAAACCTAATTACAAGATTCCCAGTGTCCCAGTTCAGACAATGAATAAAGGCCCAGCTAAGAGGTGGAACTGGTTTCATATTTCAGCAGCCACCTTCCAACAATGACAAACACTAAACTGCCCAAAATGCTTGATTTTGTATAGCCACTACCCTAACCTTAGCGCATACCATTTTTACACAGATGTGACATGTTTCTTGCAGGTCACTGTAAGGAAAGCAGCTCTGAGAGTCCTGGAGATCCATATCATTTCCTGTGTAAAGCATACACCTGTGATGCTCAAATGTTTTTCAGCTGAATCAGTTGAAGTGATAACTTTCTGAACTTACAGTAATATTTAGCACATCTTTAAAGGGTGCAAATAGATAATGAATGGTGATTGCGGTGATAATTAGACATGCCAGGAAGTGATGAATCATTTCATACTCTTTTGCTGGTCTTATTTTAAAACTAAAAACTTGTTATATATCTTTTTTTATTTTAGCACATGTCCAAAAAGCTGCAGTATATTTTTCTAGACCACAGGTTAAAGCAGACACACAGAAAAATGGAACAAGAAAACAACTGCTTGAAGAAGTGAAAAAGAAAGGAAGAAAAGCCAATGACAACAGAAGCCCAAGAATTTCTAGAGATGTGTCTTGAGTCGCTACTTAACATTCTGCTACAGAATATTAAGCTTTCCACACCATTTTGGGGAGGAAACATGGAATAAAGCTCTAGAAAAAAAATGCTGAATAAGAACTAAGAGGAGTTTTATGCTATGAGATATGATGAAAGAGCTGCAGAATCCCAGTTCATGTGAATGGATCTCAGAAGAGGAGAATGGCTAAGGAGACCAAGAGTTGAGTTTCTTTCTTGTGATACATTGGTATTTCAGTGAAATAATTACTGCTATGTCCATTATCTGAGCAGAATCTTGTAATGGTGGAATCTGTCAACATCACAGGTTGAGGAAAGACTATCAAAAATGCCTTGAAGTCCTTTGCTTAGTTTCCATCAAAAATTAAAGGTCAAGCACTTAAACACCTTAATTATTTCCTAAAAGTCCAGCCTGTATTTCTTGCTTTTATGTGAGATGTTATTAAAATAACACAAAAGACAGTCTCTCCTGAGCACAGTTTCTTATGTCCTGCAGACAGCTATGCTCTTCACAGAAGTAGGTACGAAAACAATTTTTAGAAACTTTGATTAAGAGCAGTTAAACTGAAGCAAAAGAGCATGTTCTGGTTTATTCAATTATGGTATTAATGGACCAGTAGAATCAGCAGTATCTGTTAAAAGTGAATAAGATCCAGTTTCCTCTTCATGCTTTTTTTCAAAGCCTTTGAGCACTGAGGATTACATGAACACAGAGATGTCTAGCGAATATTTGGTTTGAACATTTTCACACTCATGTTCTCCAACAGGCACTGAATAAAAAGGTCTCTGAAAGGCTTAAAAGTAGCAGGCAGCATTGTTTGATTCTTCCATACGCTGGTCTGACAAGAAGACATTAGAAAGCTCAAGCATCTGCTCCTGACCCTGACCAAAAAGACACAAAACTACAATAAGTTCTCTTTTTAAAAAAGTCTGCTCAGAGTAGCAGTAAACGTTAAATAAAATTAGTACTGGCAGCCTGTAAGTTCACCTATGAATTGCCCAAACCTTTGTTGCATTTAAATTCTTTGGGTTTTTTTCTGATTATCAGTATTCTGCATTTCATCACATTTGCCAGACTTTGACTCCTGGAAAGAAGCACCACTAACAGCACAGCCTAATAGCTATGCCAGCAGCCTGGAATCTAAACAGCCCAGAGAATATCATCCAGAAAACTCTAAAATCTTTTTAGCTGCTGTAGTGTAAATAATAATAGCAAGTGCTTATAAGGATAGAATTTGTACAGGAACTTAATGATTTTTTTTTCTCCAAAGGCAATATTTTCCTGTTGAGATTCTGCATTAACAATACCTATCTTAAATATGAAGACCTCATTGCCTTGCTTTTGATGCTCTTTAGTTTCCAAATTTTGTCTAAAGTATCAATTTCATGTCATGTTTCTTTCACTACTCCCGTGTGTTTTACTGTTATTTATTATGGGTCTAACACTATTCCAATTTGGAAAAATGACAGAAAAAAATCCAAGATGAATATAAATAGTACTTCTAAAATTTATTATAAACTTCCAGAAACTGTGGATGCAACGTCCTCTCTCCAGCCCCTCAGATACATTGTTGGCAATAGTATGCAGTGCTGCTGCCTCTAAAGATTTTTTTTTTTTGGTAGTAAGAGAAAATATCCAATTAATTTCTTTCTCCAGAGTTTCTGAGGGCCAATAGATGTTGGTGTATTGATACTGGTGTATTTAACCTCACATATCTAAGTGCTCTAAAGCATTCAAGTTCACCTGAGTATCAACGTGTGAAAAAGTATCAGTCAGATCTAGCAGGTATTTTGAAGGATAAAATATCACTATTAGTAAGAGGACTTTTCAGCCATATATATATATATAAGTTTAACACAGCTGACTATGAAAAAAATTATTTATTCTATTTTATCAGGCAAAAGTATAGTTATATAAGAACCAGCAAAAAGCAGCTAATAACTTTCTGTGATACATGAAGGCAGCATGCTTATCATGACATTTACGCCTACTCAGATGTTCATCTGGGAAAGTCATATTGACAGCTTAGTGCTTGAAGCCATCATTGTTCACAGACACATACAATTAATAGCTAGACAGTAATGAGATGTAAGTCTACGTGAGTATGCAGAGGATGGAAGGTTGTGGTGCACCCACATATATCCACTATAAAAACTCCCCACTGCAAAGACTGTCTTTATTAGCAAACCAGGATAAATCCAACTAAAATACCATTTCTGTGAACCCTGTGTAGAACTGCTTTTCTAGTCTGGCCACTTTCCAGAATCTTTGATTTGTAGGTTGGGGTGAAGAGGGTGAGGAGAGGTGTCAAAACTTGTTCTCCCTGTGTATAGTCATCATTAACTAGATACCACTCCCACATCTTTGCAAGGTGGGTCCCATCATGATAAATCACCTGAACAAATCAATAATAATTTTTCTGGGACTCTTACTGAGTTCCCAGATGATCTGATTGCATAAAATAACAGAAAAGTAAAAGATGCATGAACTTTCCAACCTAGAAACTGTTCACAATCCCATAAAAAGCCTACACAATATAACATTTCTCATGGAATAGGAATTTTAGCTTTTAATCAGTTTTACCAGTGACTCTGGATTTCAGAGGCCTCAGAAGTCAGTCCAGAGAAAGGAAGTCTCATGTAGGCATATATCAGGGGAAACACTGGATAATCATAAACTGCAGAGGCAAACAGCAGTAGAGATGAGGATAATTCAATATAACTTTCTAGACAAGTGATTTGGTTAGCTGGTTTTGCTACCTTTGAGATGAAAGGGAAAAAAGAAAAGAGTCCCCATAAAATGAAAACCCAGCAAAGAAATCAACCCTGACACTGCAGGTACTGGAATTATCTAGAGTGTACAGCCCTCAGCTGTAGCCTTCACTAAACATCAGCTCTGACTCACAGTTCAGTTCATGCGAATAGGTACCTCCAGAATCAACAGTAGTCACAGACGTGTCTCATAGAGCTAGCATGAACGTGTGTAACACTTTCCTGCCTGTTTTTCTTTCTTATCTAAAGAAAAATATTAGGCATATTAATAAATCATCATAATTTGTGATGTTATATATTTCATGTTTCCACAATATACTTTCCTCTCTCCATTTTTTTGTCTTAACCATTCCTTTGAAATATCTTTTTAATACTTTTGTTCTTGCAAAGAAGCAGCAATGAGACATCTATCCAAAAAGCGCACATTTCCAAAAGCCCCATTAACATATGTTTATTTGAAAGGTAATAGATTTACTTACCAGATTTTACTGTTGAAGAAGTCCCTCAGCACACCATTCATTCCTATTACTTCAGCCTCTTTCTCTGAGAGGTGAAGTGTTAAAAGAAAGTCTCTTGCTAGCAAAACACAGTGACATGACCAAAACAGAATCAATAGAAACTGAAAATTAAGCCTTTATTCTAGGTCAGCTACCAGTGCACTCTCTTGCTCTCAGAACAGGTATTTGCTTAGTAGTCCCAGATACATTAAAGTTTTTGTGTTACTGGAACTCAAAGAACGACTTGAAATATTTGAGAAGTTGTTTGATTGCAATGTATGTAGGCAGTATAAGCAAGACGGTCATAATGAACGACAGCAGATGGGAAACACGACATTAACGAGGCTATTAGGGTGGGTGGAAAGTGAAAAGCTACCCTTTGGGTTTAGCTTAAGAAGTACCCTTAACCATCAAATCTTGCCAATCACAATACTTCCCAATGCTAATGAATGAACCTTGAGAGAGAATTTATTGGTACAATTTGGTCTGTTTTGCTAGAACAAACCCATTTAGTAGGGAGTCAAGAGAACTTGCAATCACTTCAGGATTTCACGCTGTATTGCAGTGACTAAACACAGAAGGAATGCAGCATGCATCTTTCAGCAAAAATGGAAGGGGATGACAGCCCTCTCCATAAATATTGCTGTCATCTACCTTTAAGACTATTTTTTCAAACATTAATAGGAAGAGAATCAAATAACACATTTAGAAACAAAAACAAGTGTATAACCTTGAAACGCAGTGAGCGGTTTTGAGAAAGAAAAAAAAAACCCACTCTCTTTCTCTGCTGCTTTCTCTTTGTGAGTCATACTCTGGGAGTGGTACCAGAACGTCTTGTTGTCCTATTTCTATGGAAAAAATCCTTGAGCAAGTTCATTCTTGATTAAGTTAGCATGGTGCCAAGCAAATGTAAACCACTGAATCTTTGATTCCATGTTTTCTATTGTTCTGATTGCACTGGGGGAGGGAGGCAATCTCATGGTTTTGTTAACAGTGCTTCAGCGCTGGCACTGCTGTGAATGGCACTGGGGTAATATTTCCTTGTGTTTGTCAGCTTCAATGAAGGAAAATCTTTTCAATACAATTTAGGGATTTTGTTTCTCAGTACACCAGTTTCAGCTGTGAATTTATATTTGCACCCTGGCTCTGACAGTTCATTCCCACTCTGTGCCACATTCATTATTCCTTTAACTGTGCCAATAAACCAGATCCTCGAAATTATCTGGGTTCCCACAAACAATCGGGATTAAAGGTAACTCTCCAAAAAATGGTGAGGAAGTGAAAAGAAACTAGATTGACTGCTACAGCAAGCATGTGTCATTGCATCCAAAGTTGTGAACTGAAGCTGACAGAGAGAAGTGAGATAACTACTGGTGTTAATTTTCCCACAGCATAAACGTGACCTTTTTATGTATTCTAAACCTGTTAGGAAAGTTTTAATGTAAACTAAAATAAAGCTACCTCCATTGAAGTACAAGTGCCTGAATAGAAGTGTTACATTAGTACAGTTACATCACTACAATTGATAACATGTTGTTGCTCAGATAATGCCTTTGCTCATTTTCACTTTCATAATTTATCTACACAGATAAGGCAATCTGGGTAGCTGCAATCACATACGTAGGCACTGGTGCTTTGTGGATAACAAAATTAAAAATTAAAAATGGTAGCCTACGTTTGCTCATTAGCAGTCTACTTTCAGTACAGAGGTAGTTTACTGAGTAAAACACCTCTTCTGCATGTGTAACTGCTGAGCTTAATTCTTTACACAGGAAGGAATGGCAGCTTCTAGACTCACAATGTTAGGAATAGCTTTCAGTGCTACTTAGGAAGAGAAGCATAGGGAAACTGGAATATTTGTGATGGGAAGAGACACTTTGTAACAGAGTAATAATGAAAAAGAAAATAATTCTTTCAGTAGGGAAGGCTGGATTTAATCATGAAGTGAAACAACAAAGGCTTTTGTGCTTCTGACACTTTCCTCTAAGGCAACTCAGCAGGGACAAACCAAAACTTTAACTTTTATTTGTTACATATTTTTAGTAGTGCTGAGTATATAGTGAGAAGCCTTCAGCTACCTATGAAGATGCAAGTACAACATTTAAGACTTCGTCACTTAATGTGGTATATACACTACTATTATACCAAACGCTGTACAACATTGTGCGTATCATTCTAGCTGCATGCTGCACTAGCACAAGAATGCAATGTCATTATTTGGTTTAAGTGGAGGTGGCATTAGATAAAATTACCCCTTCCTCCCTGTTCCCATTCCCCAAATTACTACAGAAAAAGAAAAACTGATAAAATAAAATTGTTGATGATGCTGTGCAACTGTTTGTTCTTTCAGTGTCTAACTCCCCTCATCTGCATTGTCAAAGCTTCACAGTTGCACTAAATGTGGTGAGATCTATTTGTGACAATCCTAATACAAATTACAATCTGATGATTTTATTGTTAAAAATAAATTTAATGACAAACCAGGATACAATTGAGTGCATGTGAGCTGAGGGGCCCATCCTTAGTTTATCTATCTGCAAAACCACAGCTCATTAGCAGGAGTGGCAAAAATCCAAAATCTTAGCAATAAATAGCAAATTTGTTGCAATCTGTTTCTGTGCTACTACTATAGCTGCAGCCAAGTGATAGACAAAGGGAGGTAAACATGTTTCTTTCCTCTGGGAGAAGGAAAAAAAAAAAGAAAGAAAAAAAAAAAGAGGAGAAGCT
This sequence comes from Eurypyga helias, assembly GCF_000690775.1. Taxonomy (NCBI): domain Eukaryota; kingdom Metazoa; phylum Chordata; class Aves; order Eurypygiformes; family Eurypygidae; genus Eurypyga; species Eurypyga helias. The sequence continues at coordinate 68,366 of NW_010270262.1, read as the reverse complement.
TCAGGAAATCATTCTTGACGTACTACCAGGTGACTTGCTCACTTAGCAATCAAGAAAAGAATCACATCCAGTAACAGCTAACTTTGAAAAATAACATACTTGACATAGCCCAGGGTTCACAAAAAGGAGTGACCAATAAACCTTAGCCAAATTCCATTGCATCCATGAAATACTGTGCTCTTTTGTCACAATAAAGTAAATTTCTTTCGAGATCTCATTTATTGTGTCATAATTGAATAGTCTGGTGTAAATGAGACCAGAACCAGGCTAGTTTTATTAGATTATGGATTTGATGGAAAAATCACAGGCTGAAGTTCCAAGGTCCATGCTCTATGAGCATGACATCAACTTTATTATGTTAACTATGCCATGAAAACTATTACATACCTTTTTTTCCTCATACAAAAATCCCAAAGCTCTTTCACACTGTCCATTTCAGAAAAATCTGTAGTCCAACAGCACATTTTACCTGAGGGAATGAATTGAATGTTGGATCTTTACATTTTCTTACATCTCTGAACTGCAGTCTCGCAAAGCTACAAAATTTTCAGATCTTTCCAACTGAGTCACAAAGTCCCAGTACAGCCAAAACTGGAGTGACTTTAAATGTTATTAGGTCCTAATGGATTGGATAAAAGCAGATGACTGAGGAAGTAGAACCCATAGCTGGGCCATGAAGATACAGAACTGCATTATGCAGCAGTCCTTTTGTGAAAATTAACTGATTTTCCGAAGTGAAGCATCATATGGAGATTTTTGCACTCATGCCCATGTATAAAGCTGGAATTGGTCCAATGCATGTGGTAGTCTGCCAACTTCAGTAAGGCATGGGTGCCAGCTAAAGACAGATTTAATATAGCTTGTACAATGTAGAAAAATTTCAGTTCCATGCCAAGAGGATCATCATAATGTTAATCATTGTCAAATGATAAGAATGCATTTCAGTGTGAGAAATCACATCTGTTGTCACTTTACATCATTTTTACAGAGCTTTATACAGTAAATTTGAGTCTATTTCAGTGCAGAGTCACCGTATGTAGAGCGGCAATAATGTTTTTCATTACTGGGAATGAAAAGAATACCATTAATCTCTAAAAATTCTATTAATTCTACCTTTTCCTTGAAATCTTTCTCTACTGAAGCTGATACCTTAAAGTATAAGCTTTCATTCTATTCCCTTGCTCATTCAAACTAAGTATGTATTTAAGATTACATTTAACGTATAAAGGTTGAAAAGTATTTAAAAATCAAGTTCTATTAATAATCATGTTTCCTTTAATAGTAATATGATTCAAAGACACTGCAACTCTTGGGTCCTACTCTCCCAAACCAACAAGATGATTTTAGCATTGAACAGAGGATGAAAATATACTGAACTTTTAAACTGAAAGGTCTTAAGTCAAAGTCTGTAAATTATGTACTTCATGACCTCATTATCCACTCTTTACATTTTGTTTTCACCTTGTACGTGAACACAGGATATTTTTAAACTACAGCACAATGTTCTAAGCTACACACAATGGCATTCTGGATACAGTCCTTTCTCATGAGGAAAAGATCAGCACAGTGCTAGAAGGCTAAATATGACCTCATGCTAAGACAAGTTTGACTCTCATGTATCCAGAATGAATCTGGTCAAAGCTGAGTGTAAGTCAAGGGAAAAATAGGTGACAGAGATGGCTCCATATGGCTTATGCCCACCTGAGCCATCTATTTTTTCCAGGAAGTGATAACATTGACATATTATGGCATGTTTGTTAGTGTTGAATTTAATCAGACTGTAGCAGAGGTGGCATGGAATAGACATGCAAGACTGTAATGAAAAATCAGAAATACAATTGGAGAACCAAATCAAAGCTAAAATTTTCAATACGAATTTTAGTACTCTGTTTATTTTAAATATCAGGATATGCACTGTCATAGTTGTATTAAATCTACACCACAGTAACAGTTGTATTAAATCTACAACACAGTAGATTTTTAGTCTTCTAAAAGGCTCTAAGTGCATGAACATTAACTTTGGTTTACGCTGTAACACTGACAGAAGAAACTCAGAAAGTTCGGACTGAGCTATAAACTCTCATAACCTTCTGGGATGCTCATATCCTGTGTTTACCTCAAATCCAGCTCTAAAACAGACTTGCAGCTGTTGTACATTCACTTTTAAACCTTTTCGTCCCTATCTGCTATGCAGGCAAACCATTTTTCTCTTTAGCTAATGTTCAGTTTCAAACAGCGTATGAACCTCATTCAATCTACAGCACGAGTACACATGTATGTTCTTGGAATACTGAAGAATAAAACAATACATTACTGGTGAAGGAAAGGGGACAGTTTTGATATACCAAACCAGACTTAGGAATCATAAGGCCTAGGTCATGGTGAGCTGTCTGTTTGGCGTTCGTGGAAATTCAATTTCTGTTTCACAGGACAAAAATATATTATCAATCCTTCATTTCCAATCAGAATGATCACCTAACATAACACACCTCACAGCAGAAAGCTACTAAGTATGCATCATACTTTTTTTAATTACAAAGCCAGGAAACCGATTAATTATGTAGGTTCAGAAGTGTGTTGAACCAAAATGTTTTAATGGTTTCATGCATAGTTACTTTTATACATTATATATTTAAACATTTCTGGAACAGCAGAGATGTTCTAGTAATCAAGTGGAGAGGGAATCCATTTTTGATGTGGCTCAAACAAGGCAGACAATGGCTAACTGAACTGCTCAACAGAACAACTAAAAATAGTCCTATATATTTCTGTCTTGGAGGCAAAGCTTTCTCACACTTAGTACTAAACTATTTACATGTGTATGTTACTAACATTCTTAATTTTGACAAATCTGTGACAAATATTGTTTAATACTTTTAGAGAAACAAGCAGTATTAAATCAACCTGCTTAGAAAGGAACTTCAAAGGCCCAAATAAGCCAAAGTTTTTATCTACTGCATTTTAAGTTAAGAACATACTACTTTTGATAAAATTTAAATAAACCATAGTTTATCTAGTAGAGATAAAACTTTCTGAAGAGTACACATCTTTTTAACTCTTTTTACACATACTCTCTTCACTGTAATACTTCCTACCATACAATGATTCCAGTTTTCCTTCCAGACCTAAGTGTACTATTTCACTCAATAAACCAAAACAATTACACAGTTTTGAGGAGTCTTCATGGTGGGAATAAGAAGGAAGCACTCAACACTTTCTGGTGCAATATAGTAATGGGCCACTGTTAAAAGCATCAAATACATGCACTACATGGGGAAATTGAGACATAAATTTCTTTTCATTATTAACTTGGGCTTGTAACCAAGGTAGACCTTACAGAAAAAAGAAGGGAAAAAACCCAAAACCTAATGTATTTGTCTGTAAAAGACAGACACTAAAAGAACTGTATGTACACACACACACACACTCGTCACAAGAAAATTACTTGGAAGTCTCCTTTGTGGTAGAGACCAATAATGTCTGTTGAAGAGAGATAAAACACTAAAATAGGGTTTCCTTGTCAAAGCAGCATATGGCAGGGAAAAGACTATTATATCTCCCATCATACTGCCAGTGACTGTTATAGGATTAGCCCATAAATCCAGTTTGCAAACTTTAACTGACATTACGGCTGGTGAAAGTGTCTTAGTAGCTACTGAAATATTTATTCCAAATTACCAAAGAATGAATATATGAACAGAAAAAAGCCTTCTGTGATACTTTAGAAGTTTTCTGTGAAATATTCGATTTGCAATTACCCACAAATTAAATCAAAGTTGGTCAGTAATTTTCTAGTTGAACTTCTTCTCCAATGGAAAATTTCACATTTTGTGCACATATTTCCTGATTATAGGTAACTATTCCAGTGGGTTGCTCAGAGCTATGCTCTGGAGTCATCTTTGCCAGCACAGGGACTATAAACACTGATTTTCAAATAATCAGTTTGCTGCCCCTTCAGTTTATGGTCTTGGAAGTAGAAAACGTCAGAAAGAGATGTTGATTCAAATTTTTCAGAAGATGTTTCGGAATACTCATTCTTCTGAGGATTTCATTTTGGTGGACTTTTTCAGGTTTTTTTCTTAACGTATTTAATTATCTTCAAAGCAGGAGTTCTGCATTCCAGCCCACATGAATGGAAATCAATGCCAATGATGTAATGCTTTTTGCAGTGCATCAGTCTGTGCATCAGAAAATAACACCGTGATGATAAAAAGGGACTGGCAAAAGAGACAACCGTTTGCAGCTCCAGGTGAGCCTGGAATGTTTGACATCTCTGCCAAACAGGTGTCTCAGCTATATTAACTGAATGTATTTGGGGTTAGGAAATACAGTGATATTAATAAAAAACTTCAGTTTAGAAGAAAAAATTTCAAACCTTCTTCAAGCCTTTAATAAAAAGGGAAAAGAAAGATATGGAATATGACTAAGTGGTGTCAGAGTTATTACAAAAAAAAAAGAAAGAAGAAACTATTCAAAACAAACAGTAAACAAAATCACAAAATATAAAAATGCAGGTAAGCATGATGTTAGATGTTGATTCTTCAATAAATTCTGCAGACATCACAGCAGAAAAAAAAAAACCCAACAACAGTACTTAATTTCAATTTTCCCAGGCAGAAAAACAGTTCTGTACCGTATATGAACAAAAGAAAGAAGTAAATACTACCCAGTAGTCTGTTGCTTAGTGTCTTTCTGGCATAAATGACACTAACAGTGAACCATTCAAATGTAACTGCCTCCAAACACTATTTATCAGAGAAATTCACAACAGTTAAATGTCTGCGTAATATTTATGGAGGCTACTTGTTTTCCTGGGGGCGCCGAAAGTCTGGAGAAGGGTTGGGTCAAACAAATACCAGCCAGTGTCAAACAACAGATAATGGAGCGTAAGCACTTGCACAGACAAACATCTTCCTTTAGACCTCTCCCTATTAAATAACACTGCATCAAATAATATCTGCATTATGCTTGGACCGTTGCACAGCTGTAATCCAACAGTCTCTAAAGCTGAAAAATTCATTGACTAAATAGCAAACCAAAACCAGGCAAAAAAGCTGAATGACTATGACTACAAACATTTGGTTCTGCCATCATGCAGCAGCCATGAGAGCAGTGAGGAAGACTTGAGAAAAAACACACTTCTCTGTCCTCCAGCAGACGACAGCTCAGGGTATACTGGCTTTTCTGGAAGTTCTAAAATCAGATGTACTTGCCTAAATTGCCAAATGGAGAAGCAGTTTAGCAATACCTTTTTTTTTTTTTTCATCATTTTATGACACTGACTCAGATGAGCATTACCTCTCTTACTCATTCTGAAGAACCGATGCTGAACCTCGTGACTGCCCAGCTTCATTGTACAGACCATAAACAGCACAATGGCAGCTAATGAGTACACATTCTCAGGGCATTCAGGTCAAGAAGAATAAAAACTTTAATATAGCTGTTTTCACCTTTTTTTGATTTGCAGACACACAAAATACTGCCAGTGGTGGCAAAGAGCTTTATACAGCAAAGGCAAACAATAGATTTGGGGGGGTGTTGGGGTATAGATTACAGTTCTGTAACTGCTAGTTATAGATTACCCAGCAGTACTTAACTGATTCACTTGGGTGCAAACATGTGATTACAATTGTCTTGAATAAGACAAAGCACAAAACACAAATGTTTATACCTTCTTGCAGGCCATCTTTCTGTTAGCTACAGAAGCACAGATGTTATCTAATGTGCCATAAAGCTGGAGTGATGTGGGCAGTACCTGACCTTCATAAAATCTGCTACTTTGAAGTTAACCTTTCAAAAATTTGGTAACAAAACTGAACCCTCAGGACAAGTTCATATTGGATCAACACTTTCTGTCATGTTTTGATCTAATACTAGGTACTGTAAGAGTAGGATTTACAGTATCACAGAATCAAGGACTTATGAGCAATTTAAGACTATGATTGTTTCATTGGAGACCTGCTCAAGCAAGACCATCTCCTTTTACTTCATATATTCCCTCCCCCAGACAACTTCCTCCATTGTAAGGATTCAATTAGGTATTGAAACACAGAACAAGTCCAACCTAGGAACTGATTCAATTTTAAATTAGCAGTAGGGGTAAAAATGTTTTTATGGGTTATTTTTTACATAGAAGAATTCCCTGCATGGCATCAAACCCAGTCATACTAGAATAGCTAAGAAAAATAGCATGGAGGAGGCAATGAGAGTTAGACAAGAATGAATCGGGTTGGACTACATGATCTCTAGAGGTCCCTTCCAACCCCTACCACTCTGTGAATCTGTGAGACAACTTATTCCATGATGACTGCTGAAGAAGGTCATCTTTTAGGGACCACACAGCTGACAAACTCCCTCAGCTCACGGACCAGTTTGGAAATCACTTTTCTAGCAGAATCCACAGGAATAAACACAACAAATAATTTCAACAGTATCTGACTTAAACTTAGGACTTTACACATGCTGGCAAACAGTCAAAATCACCCAAACTCTCAGGAGAAAGTTGCATACTCCTTTAAGACCACTATTCCTTGCATATATGGATTCAGACAACGCGTGCCTAAGGTCTGAGCCACAAACTACTTTGCAGCCAGCTGTAGCCTTTAATAGATATGCAATGCCTTCAGTAGTTCTTTACAAGTCTAAGCACTTTTCTAAAAGAAAAGAGAGGATGGGGAGAAGGCTGGCTTGGTCAGACTGCAATACTGCCTGACTAATTGTAAAGCTTTATGGACCATGAAAACCGCGTCACTTCATTGTCAGCTGTAACTTTATAACTGATGTACTCAATTTCTGTTCAGCTTCCCTTAACCACAGCAGAGTGCAATTTTCTCTTATTTTAGTCATAAGCACAGAGTTTTCTCTATTTCCTTAGTATAATTAAAGGATTGACTTTATATTAAAGTTCTGACTGCCACTATAGCTCCTTTCTACAAGGTCTTATTTTAAAATAAGTTCCATAAATTGCATTGGTGACCTCACATACTTCATGAAATGATACGGGAAGGCAGTAAAGGCAAAACAGAAAACCTCCCAAGCATCTGCTGTTACCAGAGAAAAAGTAAAGCACTTCATCACTCTGCAGTCCGTGGGTCAAGCTTAACCCATTTGGTCCTTGGCTGGTTTATTTTACTTCCTTCTGGGGGATTTGGATGTTTTCTTTCTTTGTTTGACAAAAAGAACACCCACATTAGATACGACCATACAGCAGTGCAGGAGGAGTTGCTACCATACAATAGACCTTATGCTTCTTTTTGCAGTCTTAGTTTTCTAAAGACTCCAGTAAATGGCAGCAGAAATAATGGCAACTATTTCACTCCAGCCCTCCTCCAGAGACAATATCAGGAGTAAACCAGATCGATGGCAAATTCAAACAAAATGGAACAGTGCTAAATGCTTGGTTTACTCCTAAATGATTATTTTGACATCTTACAGGAAAACTTCTGTCAGACTCAATTCTGATAAACCTGAGGTTATGTTTCTCTTTGAGATGTATGAAGTCAATGCCTATTTTTATTATAACTTTCACTGGTAACTATGTAATTTCACTATTTAGGCATTTGCATTTTTCCAACTCTATATAATTAGCAAGATAAAAGGCACACTTCTTTGCCTATCCAGATATTTTTACTTCATTCTATTGTGGTGGTGGAGCAGAAGCTGGGAGTTACACGTGGGAGGGCGGTATGAACTCTGAGGTTTTGACCAACAGCTCTGAGAAACTGCTAACCATTTAGTGGCAGTCTTCAATGCGTACCAGCTAACTTGGAGAACGAGGGTTTTGAAAGAAACGTTCATAATACTTGGTCAGCCTGCAGGGCAAACAAAGGCCCCTGCATAAGTAGCTTGTGGTAATTCAAAATAGGAGGAAAGTAATAATTTCTGTAGTGGATTATATGCAATCACTTTCTGGGCAGAGATCCAAATTGAACATTTATAAGTTAAATAGTTACAGAAAGCATCTTTAAGGAAATCTTAGAAGTGTTTGATGTAGCGTAAGTAGAGTCAGAAGTTTAAGCTAGACAAAAATGTAGAGTATGGACATTTGAGACTTCATTTAATTGCAATTTAGTTGTCAGCGTCACCAAATGTTATCTTTAGTTTCCTTTGACTGTTCTTAGATAAAACACTTAATTTTAATTGGAAGCATATGTGAGGAGTGTATGTGTATGTGCATTTAAAGGTCTAGAAATGGGGGATTTTGATATTATATTATATTGGAACTATGAGACCTGTAAAGAGATGCTGCTGCTTTTCTTAGTGGTATCATAGGCAAATTATGGCTTGTGTACCACTTCAATTTGCGATCTGTTCTAGTAGAGCTTTCTGTAAGCACAGCAATTCACCTACCTACAGTAAATTGGAGGATTAGCATTTACTCTAATCCATCAAAAGCACTGATATGTGCCAGAAATTGCAGCAAAAAATTAGTATGAAAGAGAAAATTAATTCTGTGCCACCTGTACATGTTAATAATGAAAATGCCTTTCTAACAGCAAAATAATATCATTATCTTAATATGACGAGATAAAAGTGTTCTCTAAATTGCTAATGCTCAGTAGCTGAGCATGGATAAAATTTCTACAGTTATTGAAAATGCTAATATTTATCATATTATAAATTTAATTAGATACATATTTTTAGGTTACAAAGTTATCATTTCAAATTGTTTACCTTGACTATCCAGGTGTAGAAACAGACTTTGGTTTCAAAATCAAAAGAAGCTGTTCACAATTTATAATGGAACAATTCTTACTGTAATTATAGCACTAATGGGATACATATCAATCAACAGGTAAATCATTATATAATTTCTTCAGTTTTCTGTTCAGAGCATTTCTGAAATCATATTTGACAAATAACAGCTTTAATTTTCCTTAATTTCCTTTAGAAATAGCTGTCATTTGAAATTTTTCAAGAGCTTAAGATTCTCCTCCAAAGAAAAGGTTGCACATTAGGAAAAAGTAAAAATAGGCAATATTACAAGTAAAAACTAGAACTGTATATCCATTTATTCCTGATGCAGTTAGCATTAAGTGACAATTTCTGTCTTGTCATTTTTTATCATAGTTATCCACCTCTAACTGTAGAATCATAGAACGGTTTGGGTTGGAAGGGACCTTAAAGACCATCCAGTTCCAACCCCCCTGCCATGGGCAGGGACACCCTCCACTAGACCAGGTTGCTCAAAGCCTCATCCAGCCTGGCCTTGCACACTTCCAGGGATGGGGCATCCACAGCTTCTCTGGGCAACCTGTTACAGTGCCACACCACCCTCCCCGTGAGAACTTCTTCCTGATATCTAATCTAAATCTCCCCACTTTCAATTTAAACCCGTTACCCCTCGTCCTGTCACGACAGGCCCTTGTAAAAAGTCCCCCCCAGCCTCCTTGTAGGTCCCTTCAGGTACTGGAAGGTGCTATAAGGTCTCCCTGGAGCCTTCTCTTCTCCAGGCTGAACAAGCCCAATTCTCTCAGCCTGTCCCCATAGCAGAGGTGCTCCAGCCCTCTGATCATCTTCGTGGCCTCCTCTGGACTTGCTCCAACTGGTCTATATCCTGTAGCTCTTCTCCTCTCTTCGATTGTTCAGTACTCACAAATTTATAAACCTTTATATCACAAAATGTTAAATTTTTATAATTATCATGTCTTTAGTTAACCTTTACTGTTTAAAAAGATCCAACTATTGTTTAGTCAGATGGAGCATACAAAAAGAGAACATTGAGCAAACACAAACACCAAATACAGTATAAAATAACATGTGAACAAAGAACTTAGAAAAACAAAGAAAAGACATCTTTGTCATGCATGGTTCTGGAACCTGTTCTACAGCTCTTCCACCAGTATCCATGCATCTGGTGAAGGAATAACTAACATCCACTCTGGCCCCTCAGAGACATAACAGACTGCTGATCTGGATACTATTTGATGCTTTTTAATGCATTCTCTCTTCTGATAATTCAGCAGGTGTGGAGGAAGCCATTTCTCTACTTTCCTTGACACCAAGCAAAGCTTCCTCACACCAGTGACTAGCTCCTTTTGCCTCTACAAATGCATACACATGCAGTGACAGGCATTTGTCACTGCAGCATTGCAGGATCAACAAACTGGGGCTACTGAGTCAGTCCCTTTTAGTGTCTACAACAGTCTAGATTCTCCTTTCTGCAGAAATGCTGCAGAAATTGGGGTCTACTATGCTGTATGTGGAGGAAAAGAAAGAGGAGGCAAGGTAAGAAGCTTATGCTTTTTCCCAAATCCCTTTTGCCATCCAAGTTAGCACAAATCTGTTTTATGACATGATGGCAGTAACGCATATTCTTTTTTTACATCAGTGACAATTATGTACACTAACCTATTCTAACCAATTGTGAGCTCCAATACCCCAAACTCTTGAGACCTTGGATTTTAACTTTTTTCATTCAGAGGTTTTCTGGCCTCTTACAGAGTATTGTGTAAATACATATATCTATGAAAAGCAAGTTATTTTCTCACTAATTAATTCAAAGCTCAGAAATGGAACTCACTCCAAATACTAGGTTAAACAGTGGTGGGGATACAAGAAGCTACTTGCAAAGAAGATGCCTCCTCACAAAATAAGGTGGAGGGCGCTTGACTGTTCTGTGGGTGACACTGAGTGAAGTGGCAGACAGCCCACATATGCCATAAACAGACAGCACATCATTTCACAGAATTATGAAGAACACAGAGTTAAGTCAAGTTTATCTGCAGCTTAAGAATACCTAACACTGTACGGCCAGTTAGCACACAGAGCTCTGCTTTAAACATGGATCCAGGTTCTGAATCAAAACACTTTAAAGAAGCTGCTTCTCTTTCTGAGCTCACTGCCACGTTCCATCAGCATCTGAAGAGCAACCATCCTAGGCAGCAAATCTTCTGTCCTATTGACACCAGAATACATTTAAACTGGGGACTTAGTTACTGTCTAAAGTAAGATTCCATCTGATAGGGTACGGAAGGCTAAGAGAGAAAAAGTGTAATCAGTGGCACTGAAGGTCTGGAAAGGAGCCCCCTGGCCAGGCTGTGATGAGATGCCTTCTGAAGCAGAAGGTGTACAACACTCCCCTTCAGTCAGGCAGCAGTGGCCTGAATGGCTTTTACTTTTACTCTTCTGCATAACAAAGAATTATAAAAGCCCCGCTATTACACAAGATATTTAGCTGTCACTTGTTATTTGTTTTTGCTTTCTCCCTGAAGTATAAATACATTGGAAGCTCGCAGTCTGCATACTGAAAACATCTTATTTCAAAGCTCAGAAGCTCAAGTCAAGACGGAAATGTACATGACTCATTTTCACAAGTCAGTCCTGTTTCAGTGAGCTTGTGTTTTATAATCTCAGACATCAATAAACACAGCACCAATGCTGATGAAGTTATTAATTTCAAATTAATCTCTTCTCTGCCAGATTTTTTTTTATTCCTGCAATTGCAATGTCAAAAATACAGATTTTAACTTGCCACGCAGAAAGCAGAGCTTGGCTGTAGGGCCACATGGACCTGGTGAAAGTTAGGTATGGCTTTTGTTTTGTTCAAAACATCCAAACTTTTATTGCAGCAATTAAGTACAGCATTAGGTTAGGAAAGTCTAGGCAAGCCTGTAGAGTAGAAAACTCACAGAAATACCCTTTCATTCAAGTTTCCAAAATACCCAGCTTTTCTCACTGGGCATTCAAATAAGGGTTTTCACTTATCCTTAAGCGTATTCAACTCAACTATCTTGTACAACAGCCTGCATTTACAGAAAATAATAATTAAAAAAAAAAAACCCAAATCCAAACCACACACAGAAACTCTTCCCACCCTCCCCCCCGCCCAAAAAAAAAAAAAAAACCACAACCCCAGGACATACGAGGTTAAATGGATATGGAATTCTGCAGTCAGATCTGTAAGTAAATGCCTATTATGTGAAAAGCTGAAATGCTAAAACAAAATAAAAGTTTATTTTAAGTAAAGATCTATTTTGTAGCTTTTAAACACTATCCAGACAGTTACCTGAATGAAATCCAATGTTCTTTCACAATGAATGACCTGCTCACAAGATAACCAGTACTTTTGAATGACAAAATGCAGTAAAACTGTGTTGAAATCATGTGTATACATCGGTGAAGGCAAATTTCAAGGCCAGGCTGGATGTGGCTTTGAGCAACCTGACCTAGTGGAGGGTTGGACCATGGCAGGGGGGTTGGAACTGGTTGATCTTTAAGGTCCCTTCCAGCCCTAACCATTCTATGATTCTATGAAAACTCTGTAGGCCTGTGGACTCTATTAGCAAGAATAGATTCAGCTTCATAACTTACACCATGTCTTGACTTCAATATAGATATACTAATGTATACTCCTTTAAGAATTCAGTAATTTGCTTCACACACACTAGTTTCATTAACAGTTCCCCTCGCTAAGATGAAATTATTCTCCTGACTGATGTTATAAAAGAATTCTTCCCAAATCAGATTATTGTGACAGTCCCACTTATCTGTCCCTCTCCCCTACCACATACAAACATACGTCTACTTTGACATCTGTACATCAGCAAAATGAATCCCTTTCCTTAATGACTGAGCTTATACTATCTGAGCACAGAGATCTGCTCTGAAAAATTAAACTCTTTGAAATTTCCCCACACAATATTCAGAATATTGACTAGCCAGTCATTTCCAGCTGAATAGTGAATAATTAAAATGAAATAATAGAGAATTCTGATATATAGTCAGCTGAGCATGTTATCTAATAATATAACCTGTTTCTTTTAAACTCAAGGTTTTTAGCACTGTCTTGTCCTGCAGTCACACAATGATGAGGTTGGTACCAACCTGCAAAAGATGCACAGTTTTCAAATACAAGCTCCATTTGATTTTGATATACCACAAACTCCAACTATTGTTTTAACTACTCCTAAAGAAGCATGAACCTTATTTCCTGGAGCTGTTGTACTGAGTGTCACTAATGTTTAATTATTTACATTAGTTTGTTTAATGGAACCATTCCAGAGGCAGCTGAAAGGAAATGTTTCAACCTAAGAGCCTAGTGGTAACAAAGAACTTAAGGAACAAAAGCAGCAGCTTAGACCCTGCACAAATGGAAATCTGCACAAACTGATGGAGGTTTCTAGTAGAGGAACGTCAGAGGCAAGATGTGTGGCATCAGGAAATGATCAGAATATTTGCTCTGCTACATACAATCCAGGGTTTCTTAGGGCAAGATGGTTCCCAAGGTGCATATTAAACAGAACGATGGCAGGATTAAGAGCAAATATTCAAAAACTTATCACAGAGAAGTTCTGAGAAATCCCTGGCCACAACTGAAAAGTGACTTTTCAGTGCAGGAAACCAACTTTCTCTTGAAAGAAAGCAGATGGTGGAAACTCCCTTTCCCACAGCCAGTTTGAACCTCTACACAATGCATAGGGAAAACAGGCAGTGCCATATCAATGTAGCTACTCCTCTTAGTACTGTAAGTAACCCATTTTCTTTCAACAGCTGAGGCACTGTGTAGCATCTGTGGAGTACCTTTAGAAAGCCAGTATTTCAAATCTTTCCAGCAAAAATAATACTGCCATTTCCTTGCTTCCAAAGCAACAAATATAACATGTATTTACTTGTAACATCCTGACATCAGCTTTCAGAGCAAAAACCAGACGAATACTTAAAAGAAAGCATTGAAGTTTAAGGGGTTTAGAACACACTAGTTTGATGGAGTTCCTCTCTGACAGTTTGCAGGTGTTTATTTACTGATCAGTTGCACCAAAACTCTACACTGAATTGCATTTGAGAGGAGTGAATTACACACAGCAGGTGCATAGTGGTCCCTTCAAACAGTCCTTCAGTTTCTAGCATTACTGAGCATCAGAATAATTGACAAAAAAACAAACACACAGCATCTTCCTAATAAAGGACTTGTTAACATAGACTTCTTTACCTGCACTGTCAAAAGGCAAAGTATTGATACCTCCTATGGAACTGCAATATTATACTTACCTATATACACTGACAGGAATGATGAAACAGCTCCAGCAATGCTGACTCTGAAGATAACATTCACAAAATCAAATCAGAGCTATGGAAGTGTTAACCTGAAAGGACTTACCTGCATTTCAATTTGGATAATAACTCTCACTAGTTAGATACCTTTAAAATGAGGTGACCGAACCTTATACAGACTCTGACATTAATCTAAGTACCGTCACATATGAGAGCAATGTACTGTGTTATGAGAGCAAATACTATTCACAGCTTAGAGATAACTCTCCCATTTGCTAATTAGTCATTTTAACAAACAAATGAAAATGATCTTTCCCAGCAAACAGAACAAAAGCAAAGGGGAGAAGCTACTCACATTCCTTTGAGCCGTTGCCACATTTTCTCCGCATGTCCTCCTATTTGATACTTTATAGAGGTGCTTTCCAGTTCCCGGGTTGTTTCTGTCGCTCGAGCCCCCATCGTTATTGTCCTACAGCGATACAGTTACAGTCAGGGTCAGCAGCAAGTAAAAGCATTCTTTAGTCCACTACAAATGTCAGAATATCCACGCATGTTAGACAGTAGCTGCTGTCATATCAAGCACATCAGAATTACAATAGCTGAGGGACGATCCTGCCTGAATCGCTATTCACTTTGACAGACAGATCCACTCTTCCCCCACCCCCCAAGCACAGAGCAAGTACACACAGCTCCTCTGACCTCACGAGTCTAATCCATGCGAGTGAGCCAGCTACTATACTACCGACTGCTCAAGCTCTTTCCTCATGCACTTTCCCTGCTGTAGGAATACGCACAGAAGCACAAAGGACTTCTTAAAATGGACTATAATTCATTGCCATGCAAGATAAATGTGAATGGCTTTAACAATCCAGAAGGAAAGAAAGGCTGGTTTCTGCTCTGCAGGTTGGAGAAACAGGCTGCAATAAGAAAGCAGATGGTAGAAGCCAGTATCAGCCACATCACCCTACAAAAAGAGTGCATGTTCAAACGCCAGAGCTTTCCTCTCTTTAGTTGATCCTGAATTGATTCTTAATGAATAAGTATCTACCAGCCTCTCAATAAAAATATAACTGTACAAATGCTAAGTCGGCAGTGAGGACATGTATAAATCCCTGCAGAAGAGAAATCAGAGAGCTCTACAGGTTGTTATTGAAGGAATATGCTGTAACGATGACTATTCACCTTCTCCTAGCAACTCCACACAGTAGGTAACTGTCAATTTAACTGGTGGAAAATGCAGCAGCTGCAAGACAGCCCGCTCAGCAAATCCGTCGGGACAGCAGCATGAGTGTGTCAAAATCTGATGCTCAACTGTGTGTTTCTGCCAGCAAAAAACAATTAAGTGCATGCAAACAGCAAAAGGGTTGAGGACTAAGCAGTACGCCAGCTGTGCAGCAGGTTGCCAGCTCTGCCTTTCAAGTGCAAACCTAAACACCTAGCTGTACAGACAAAGCTGGGTTCTGGAGAGGGCAAAGGAGAGGATTTCCTTGCTGCTCGCTCAGCCACAGACTGAGGTTTGCAGAGCAGCTCCTGTGCTCTGCAAATAGTACCAGTCTTGTTTGGTGATGGTGAGTCAGTAACAACCACGACACAGACTTATCTCACTGCTCAAGTTTATTTCAGTCAGAGTAAGAGCTATGCAAGAAGCTAGGTAAGAGAGGTGTGACAAGTGGGAGTAAATATGTCTAAGCTTTGCCAGCTACTGGTGTCAGTGTCAGCTGGGAAAAAGGGCTTTGGGTCCACAATGGAACAGTGAGTATGTGTCCTTTGATTCTGACTGGAAGGAGCCTAAGGATAGGAGATATCTACCTCAGTATGGCTTTAATGAGACAGTCTTATCTGTGTTACATTTTACAAAGATGTGAGATGATGAGAGGTTCCCATCTGATGCAACTGGCAGAAATAGATCGTATTGTTAAGTACTCAGGATCTTAGAGAAAAATATAAACGAGGCTCACTGCTTTGAAATAATCCCAACGCTCTGAATTTCCAGATCAATTTTCTTTCTCTAGGATACCTTTTATGCACATTATAGAATACAAATACACCCTATGAGAGTTATAAACCAGTTTGAGATGCATCTTTTACACACTGATTTCAGGTGGATAATTAAATAGTACATTTCATTTACTTCTCTGGATATAACACATACACAATTTTAAACTGGTATTAATTCAGACTTTCACAGAATTATTCCTGACTCAGACATATAGCATTCAGTCTCACAAAATTCACTAGCTATATCAGAAAACCAGTCACTGGGTGAGTGACATCTCTTACAATTTTCAAACAGCATCATGTGACAACAGTGAAGATGTACAAACAGCTCTTTTTTCACAAACTGCAAAGCATTTATTTGGTTAAAGGCAGCAGTAGTATCTTTGAAACTTCACTGAGGAACCACTTAAAATCTTCCAAACTTTCCACTCCTGTTATGCATGGAGTCCAACTGAAGTTTGTAAGAAAAAGTATAAATAACCTTCCATGGAATAACTAATGAGAACCTCTCACAGTAATCTGGGTTCTTCCCTGCCTTTTAACTGCCAGACATCTGAAGCAACGCAAAGAAATTATTTATAGAAACCACATAAACCTCCAGGGACAGAGGGGAATTTTAAGGGCCTATTTTTTCTCATAAAGTATTCCCGGGTCTTGTTGTCCAATTCTACAATGAAAAAATAGTGATGTTTATAAGCTGTTCTCTCTCCCTCGTGAGGATATAAGTAGTTGCTTTGATTGTATTTGATAGTATTGCTTTGATTTACTGGAGAAAGGCATTATGATCAGGTAATATCTTTCAGGAAGGGAAGAAGGATCAAAATGCCCAAATAATATCACTGCAAATGGAGATATACCTGTTAACATCACCAGAACTCCATGAAGGAAAGTTGTAAAAACTTTGCTCCCCTCAGGACCACACCACTGCAACAACAGAAATTCCTACAATGAAAGCACCTGGCATGGCTTAAGCAAAGGACAAAGAAAACAGCCTCTTCCCCAGAGGTTCACCCTGAGGATCAATACAGCAAACCACCAGAGATAACACTGAAGGATGAAACTGTGTCACTGAAAATGAAAGAAACAGCAAGAAACATAAAAACTGATAGATAAGGCATTAGAAAATCAAGAAACTAGTGAGAGAAAGTGTCCTGTATGTCCCTAAGGAGAGAGAAACAAGCCATTTAAAACAAAGAAACAGCTTTTAGGTATGCTGTTATCTTGGAAACAAGAGCAAAGAAATCCTTATGGAGACATGGGGAAAGGAAGGACCTTTTATCCCTTTAGCCTCTGTGAACAACACTCCGAGAATGAAGCAGCCGAGCCCACACCCTTCCTCCCGCCCAGAGGAAGTCAGGCCCAGAGGAAGTCAGGCACAGAGGCTGAGAACATCAGAACCAAAGCAATGCCAACATCCCTCTGGCTGCAAGACATGATAGGGGGCAGAAAGGACACGAGTTTGCCACTGGAATACGGGACAACCATAAATTATAATCTGTATGTAACAATGAGGGGATCAGGGGAGGAATTATGGATAACCTGAATTGCTCAGAAATACACATCTGTGCCCTTGCAGTAGAAACTGGTGTACAGAAGATCCAGAATACTAAACAATAAGCATGTATTTTAGGTTGTCAAGTCATCCAGAGAACTAGCACCTGAAATTATAATTTATCTTAAATAGTTTCTCTCTTTTCACTTCCTGTTCTTGTTCATGTTTTCTGTTCTTGCCCTAACTGACATGCTATTTGTGCTACAGTCCCAGCAAGTTGAGAGTCCATCTTCCTCATATAAAAATATAATCTATTTTGATCTTTGCCACAGCCTTTTCCTTTTTTTTTTAATTTCACCTTAAAATTTCCATATTAAAGTGAACACTAAAGGAAAGCCTCTATTAGTCAATATGGAGATATTAAAATAGGAATAATTAACATTTTCACCCTTATTTATGGCAAAATAAAACTGTCCCAGTGCCACTTTATCCTCAGATAGGAAGCTACACTTAATGATAATGTATCCTAAGCTCCTTTTCTTTCATTTAAAAATATTTCACTTCAGCAGTACTATCAGTGCAAAGAAAAAAATCTTAAAACACACCCAAGAGTAAAGAAATCAGGTTGGCTTTTCAATACTGAGTACTGAGAGACTTTTATAGTTAGGCCAAAATCTCAGAGTTACAATGAAAACATCTTCCCTCCAAATTGCGAAAATCCTGCAGCTAGACCAGTTAGCAATTAGTTATAGAAACAGGAAAGGGATCATGCAGGTTTTGATAAGGAGAATTGGAGCTTTGTTTTAAGTAAATCTTCAAAGCATCTAATTTACGACAAATGGAGAATAAGGAAGTATCAAGAGGCCTACAGGGTGACTTGTCAGACTAATTCTTATCCCTCCAAATCTGACAACACAAACCTCCCTGAAATGGAACTGCAGGAGAGCCATGGACCAATTAAGAAATTTGAAAACAGAAGGGGAAGGAAAAAAAACCCAACCAAAAAAAACTTAAAAAGGTAAGATAAATTTATTGTAAGTAGGTACAGCAGGTACTAGATTTGCATGCTGACTGTCCTGGCTGTGGTCTAGCAAGCACTAATACACATTTAATTTTAAGCAGGTAAAAGATTGCATTTATTTGCTGAGTAAGACAGAGTGCAACTCTATTCTAAATAACAGAGTCAAATCACTGAAGAACTGCCTGCCAGTGGACTTCAGTGTTACATGGTACTTTGTGAACAGAACGTAGGACACAGATCCCATCACTCAAATTCGGCCATTGCAGAAAAGAATGGTTTGCTAGACAATGTTCCCATGTTCCCCTCTGCCCTCCCCATTGTCTATTATATGTGCATTTGTGAAGCGATGTGCAATCGCCCTCTTCACAAGCAGAGTTTCCAGCCTGTGTGCATTGCTCAAATGTGTGAATTATTAATCAGTAAGAAGTGCAGCAGATGAAAAAGGACTATTGGTCTTATTAAAGTTCATGGACTTTATTTAAACACATAGGTCTCCAACAATCTGGCAACAGCAAAATATTGATGTCACAGTAATCTTGGATTTTCAGATTCTTCATAGAATAGATTAATAAAATTAATAGAGGAATAGCAACTTTAAAGATATACATATATGATCTACATAGTGTATTGGCACTGACTCAAGTAGGTAAAAGAGTTGGGATTGCTATATTGACAGTGATTAGATGATCTAAATAAGGAGACCCAAAAAGGAACATTTCCTTTTTTTTTTTTTATTTTAGTGGTTTCTGCTACATCTGATTTACTGTATTTGAGGCTTCTTCACATAATCCCTAAAGTACATATATTTATTCACATGTCCTGCAAGCACCAAGCTTTAAGCCTAGCAGGGAGAACAAACATCTTCTATTTGTTGCTATCTGCAAGGTTACCTTGTTCAAAACATGACTGTAGAGAATCACTGAAAACCAGATTTAAATTTCTGGAAACATGAACTTTAGCAATGGCATGTAGCTCAAAGTGTCATGGGGCAATCACTACAACCTAACAAAATAGAGGTTACAGGATTTTAAGGTTTGGTGGCTTTTAACTTCTTTATATAGGATTAACTGGCAAACTTTTTGAAAAGCATCATCTGAAATTGAGGAAGAAAATTCATTAAACATACTAACTTGTAGGAACTCCTTAGTAAGCAGTTTGGCTACAAAATATGTTGATTTTTGCAAAGAGAGGAAACCATCCTAGAACTGGCAGCAGTGTTGAAATCAGATGGATTGAAATTGCCACTGAGAATCACAAGGATAAGAGCGTACCTTCATAACAACATGAGATTGTTACCTTTCAGTGTCAAAAAGGGCAAGACTGGCCTCATCGCGTAGAATTATCAGTTGTAGAATAAATATAAATGTTACAGGTTAGTTGTGCTACTTTCATCAGAGGCCACTGACCTTTACACATTTCATATGTTCACAATCTGCTCTTTAGGAGGTTTTTATGAAGCCATTATCATTTCGATAATCATGCACAGAAGAGGTAATGATAAGATAAAAATAATTTGAACACAAAAGCTTTGGTTCACTATGAAAAATTGTAACTTCCAAGTTTTGGTGTGAACATATAACTAGAGAAAGAGAGAGAAAATACACAGTACAAGGCAAAAGGAATTAGGAAATATGGATTTGGCAAAGCATTTGCCAGTTTACCCCACTGAACTACATCAGATATAAAGAAAATAACTAGTCTACACACATCTTGCCACCACAGACAATGACAACATGGAGTAAAGTTGTTTCAGCTAATTATTATCTAAAAGAGTCTATTTCAAGCATTCATTTTGAGCTACTCAACAAAGAAAACAAGACATTCATTCCCTTTCGCTACACATTACTTACATAAAGACCATAGCAACAAGAAAATGTTTCTGGATATTTATAAAAGACTATAATGGAACAGATGCCAACAGAGGAGAAAAAGAGTCTCTTAAACTAAAGATGTAAATTAAGGAATCTACCCTTATCATAGCTGGTTTTACTGTAAACCAGCTTTCCACTAGTAGTTGATCCCAAAGAGGTGGAATCAAAACATTACACCCCACATAGCCGTCTCATCCAAACCTGAACTACAAATTTGAGCTTTTAGGACAGAAGGGCAAAGGCATCCCTTTTGAGACACAAGATTTTCTGCATGATAACCCCAAGCATCTCCTGTAAGTTTAGTGCAGTTCTGGATGACATACAGTATTGCATGTGAAACCTTGAAAGCAGATTACATCAAACTGTGTTCCAAAGTACCAAGGTCATCATTCATGTATGCTTTTGCTTGACAGAAAACCAAGATGGTTATGACCTCCTCAATCCAGGTTATAAAAACACTGAAGGAAAAACCTACACAGTAATGGCAGCATATTGCATGTACGAAGTAGCCCTTTGATCAAGAGGGGAAAGCATTAAAAATAAAAAACACATAACCTGATTATTTTAATTTGTGAATGCCTTAAATACACTCTAGGTACCTAAGGTTACTTTTCTGTCGATAATATCTGCACCCACCTTGGCTCCTACTTAGGGGGGAAAAAAAAGAAAGTAAAGAAATTTGATTGTCTATATTTTATTGAATGTGGAGACAGTCACAACTATCATGTTGCTGTTTAAATGTATAGATTATGCTCCAATGATCTGAAAAAAGCAATTTTTCATATCAATCCATGATTTGGTATATATGTCTATGTTGACATTTTCCAAACAAAAATTAGGAGACAAATATGTTAATCCAAGTCAAAAAGGAACTCAAATTATGAGTTTTCAAATAAAACACTTGTTTCTTTCTTACACTGCTTAGCATGACAGGTTCTAAAAGCATGGTTTAATTATCTACTTTATTATTAAAGTACTTATTGACTCTTGAGAATTGAATGTTAAGCATATGTTGAAACACTGATTGTTAGTGGAGGCCAGCAAAACTACTCACATTTACAGGTTGAGGCATGAGGCCAAGGAGCAACTGAACTATTCTTAAGGCCAAATGCATTGCTGATGAAGCAGTAGATTAGCAATAAGTTTGCATCTTTTTTCAGGTATACAACCAAAAAATCTTTTTCTACCTGAGGAATAGCGATAATTCCTCCATCACAGCCTGTTCTCTTTAAAATGTTTCCTTGCACCTGACATTATTCTAAGACCACTGATAGGACTGCTGGGTAGAGTGGGATCTGAAAAACACCATTACTCCATCTGTTATGTTACTCACTGTGTAGTTACTAGCACTGATGACTGAACTTCAGTATGGGCGGTGAAGTTGCACTAGCGATCAAGACTAACAGAAAAGGAGTGTAAGGAAAGAGAGTGTAAGCCCTATGCAGTTCATCTGACTCCTTTTCTTGGCTATTTTATTTTTCTTCTGTTTGTTTATTTATCATTATAATGTTTCCTGCCTGTATTAATCTTCATCAATGTAATTTCTGACTATTTTCAGCATGTGTAAATAGTTCTAAACCTCCTACCAATGGCAAAATAAATGTCTGGAGATTAATTCAGACAGAACCTGTGTCAAAATGTAAAAGCATTTAACAAACAGTGAGGTAGTACCCCTTGAAAAAGAACACAGACTGAGCATAAACCAAGCAAGAAGTTATCAGCTTACAGAAGTGAAAAGAGCCGAACAATTCCTGCTCAATCTGACACAGCTGTCTTACCAGATCAGGACTTTATCTGCTCATTATTAAGTCAACAAGGTAAACATGCAGCAAAAAGAGCAAATTTCAGAATTTAAAGAAGCAAATGCAAAACACAGGAAGCATTTAGGAAATTTTTTTTAATATATAGGAGTCTTTCTAATATATACATGTTGGACGCCATTACTAAAAAAACCAGTGGTTTTCCATATATATATTTAGGGCAGCAGAAGTAATAATCAGTTTAATGTGTAACAAACAAAGCTTAGGTAGAAATTAAGAAACAGTCTCTAATTATGATAAACACTAGAGCTGGACACCAAGGGTGAAAATGGAATCTTTTTCACTGAGGCTTAAGAACAGATCAGAGAAGAATCTAGCAGAAATATAGACAGTCCCTTTGTCTTTTCTATTTCCATTTTTTAATCTTGATTTTGGAAATAGGCATTAGCTTGGGTTGAGATATTCAAATATATCCCACGAAAAAGAAGACAGCAGTCGGTCCCACAGGTAAGCAATGGGATGGCAGATTATAAGCACAAGAACACTCAGCTGCTCACAGGAAAAGTCTCATGACTGGTAAAATCTAATTTTCAATTCCATTAATAAAGTATAGTTGTTTTCTTGTGAAGAGCGAAAGTGTTCTTAAAAATATCCATGCTATCAATCCAACATTCTAGAAACACTTCAGCAACAAATAGCAGTTCGTACTTCACTCAAAATGAAACTATTTCTGACTCTCCAGAAAGTATCTATGGAAAGCAATGAGTATATGTGCATGTTCTATGATCTAAAAAGTGCATTCCTTCATCCACTCAGGTGCATGGCTGAACACAGATCAGAAGACTAGTTTCAACAATTCCACACCACTTTCAAGGGCAATGGTATTGTTAAAGTACATCTTTATAAAATACTGGGGTGTTTTATTTTACAGATTAGAGTAAGAGATGATGGTGAGAAAAAAACCAAACGTATTTCTAAATTGTTCCAGTGTTTAATCATTCTTTTTGCTAAAAACTTGCCCCTCCTTTGCAATTATTTTAGCTCCAACTTCCAATAATAGGATCTTTTTCCATTTTCATCTCATGCCTTACAAACCCCCTGAAGTACACTGCTTCCTCTTGTCCATACCAACAGATCATATTCTAATCACCACCTAACCTTGTTGATAAACTAAAAGACAGTTCTCAAATCTTTAACAAAAAGGTACATTTGTCATGGTTTTACAAGATCAAAGCAATTTTCAGTGTTCATTAAAATAACTTCATTGTGAAATCAGCCTGAGTGTCCCAGCTGAGCTCTCAAACAGTTCTATTTTCTGTGCTGCCACAGCTGTTTTCTGTGAAGTAACTTAATTTATCATCAGAAAGATTAGTTCATGCAATATTATTTTCTTTTAATAACTAGTGGCTAGGGAAAGTATCATACGTCTGATAGCTTCCAACACTGATAGGTTCATCAATCAGATTATTTATATGACTGTTACTAAAAGATGAGTAAAAGCTAAACAAGGAGCCATTTCCTATTTCAGGCTACAAAATGGCCTGGGTGAGAGTGTAACAAAAACCAACAACAACAACAACAACCACCAAACAGTAAAACAGAATAGGGAACTATTCTGTGATAGATTGTTAGTTCAGAACTATTTTAAGCTTTTTTTTACACTCTTAACGACGTTCAGGGCAGTATTTGATGCATAAATGACGACCATTAGGACAGACACCTGACTATCATTGCAGAAAAGGAGAAGCTAGAATGGAATTCAAACCTGACATTTTGTGTTTCCCATGATAAAAGAATGACTACATACACTCTGAAAATTCCAGAATGCTATGTTCAGGGTACATTTCAAGCCAAATACATAATTACCAATATAGACAGAAAAAGAGGTGCAATGTTTCTATTCTATCAGCTAGTTTTATCAAACATCACATGGCTATGTGGCTTTTTTAATGTTCTTTTTTGTGTTTTGAAGAAGATTGTACATTAGGGTATCAGAAGTATTTACTATATTGTGATGGAAAATGACTGGAGGAAAATACGACATTTAGTAAGTCATATTTTAACATCAACATTCATTATAGATTCCAACAGACATGAAAAAATTTTTGCAGTTCACCTGTAATATCTTAGTCTGGTACAAGATCTTAAACAATATAAGCTTTTATTTCAGGCTACAAAATTTTTCATTAAATGCAGCCCATTTGAGGACTAATGGGGTTTCCTCATAACTTAAACCTTCCTCGCAAATTTGAAGGAAAGCCACCATTAGACAAAAAAAATGCAAAACAAAACAAACAAAACAAAACAAAAAACCTAGCTCAGATTTTTGTGGTACCCAAAAGTAATTTAATACACTCTGCTTATAAAAGTGGTCCAAGTAACTTAAAATATTTAAATTAGCTCAATGAACTTAATGACATTAGCTTATACAAGAAAAAGCAACTCATTTAACTTTCATATAGAGCAAAACTTTTGGCAAGTCCACACTTATTTTAATAATATACTTCCTTTTGTTCATTAAAACACCCAGTTTCTGGAATATGAGGGGCTATAAAGGCCTTTGATTTGATTATTGCATGCCAATATCCTGTCTACAAAACCGGCCAACATTACATATCTAGAGAACAAATATGAAATTAGGTAAGCATAACATGAGCCTTCTCAGTATCTTCCCAAAGCAGGGACTTTTTGAGCCAGAGATTACGTTTGATAGCATGTCCCATGGCCCCTGCCAGATTTATTCCATAGGAATTTGCCTAAAGCTTTCTTGAAACCCCTTATTCATTATTCTCCGCAACATCCTGGGGCGATTCATTCTGCACTTCAATAAACCATTACAAAAAATATATTCTGTTGTTTGTTTTAAGCGTAACATACTAATTCTATATGATCTCCCTAAATTCCTGCATTAGAGGAACATCAGATAAATATTTCCTGTTCACATTCTCTGTTCCATTCACCGTTTCATACTTTTCACATATAAATTACATGGATTTAGAGAGTGGCATAATATTTCACATTTTATTCTCAGTTCTCCTAAGAATCACAGCCTTTTCATGTGTCTTTTCATAGGTGCTAAGCCCGGAGCTGGCATTTTGAGGTAAGTATCAAAATGATATCAAAGTCACTTTCTTGAGTAATAAAAATATTACAGAGGGCATTACTGTGTATGTACAGTTCAGGACTGGTGTTTTGTTTTTTGATAATGGTTTTTAATTCATCCACAAATAGTCTAACATTCAAATCGTCCAGTATTTGCCAGAAATCATAACACTGTTTTCTTTACTCATTTTTAGCAAGAAAAAAAGTTATCAATTACTTCCAGCACACCTTTCTATTTCAGCCTTTTCAGTATTCCACCATGTGGATTTTATTTTGTTTCCCAATCCAACAAACCATCACAGAACATGAAGTACGTGTTGTATCTGGTCCTCAAATTAGGAAAACCTCAATTGGTCCCTGTAACCCATCTGAAACTGATAACAGCTTATTACTGCAGTATTAGAATTTAGCTCTATTCCTGATTTCTGAGCAGTTACTATAGACTTTAAACTATCTGAGTCATTGATGCAATATTTATAGACATTTAGAAATTATGCAACTCTGTGTTTCATAGAAAAATATAAATTTATTTTGCAAAAACACTAGATAAATTCAGAGAAGTTTGAATTGTGTCCTCTGAAAATAGAAGTTTAATAGTGAATGTAACTGAAGCTAAACAATGCAGTTCTATGAAAAAATGGTGACTTGGGAGATCTTTACAGGAGGAAGCCTAAACCTCTCAATTACAAACTTTTCTGTCAATGGTATGGGTATTTTAAAATTACATAGTTCAGGAGTGAGACTGTTGCTGGGACAACTGCAAGCAGCTTACCAGTCCCCATGACATTTCAAAAGATAGGTATGTGAGGTGGCTCTGTTTGGTGACAGAGTACCCTAAGCAATGATAGTGTCCAGCACATTCCAGCTGTGTAAAGTATTACTCCTTCTCCCATTCAACAGACAAGTAAGGCAGTTCTCCACCAACCTGCTTCCCACTTCCCACAGGAAAGCTTACAGTCAGAGATAAAAAGGTATACACTGCCACCACACTCGTGGGGTCAAAATTTGAGCCGCAGTAGAGATTAAATAAAACAGGCAAAGAAGCATCCCCTGTGCAGATGACCAACAGCAAAGAATTCCCACTAAAGGTAACTGAGCAGTGCTAAAATCCTGCTCTGGTGTTGTGCAAATGATGCGGTCAGAGTAAAACTTCCTCACTGTGAACTTAACTGTGCTATGGCATCTTTGCAAATCAGTTAAAATTTGACTGACTTACTTGAATAATGAGTTCTGAAGAGGAAAGAGCTTTTAGGGCTAGAGAAGCTGATTGTTCAAAAATCTTAAAATTAGCAACATTTTACCCAATTCTTACGTATCACAGGAACATTTTGTTTAAAATAACCTCCCCTGTCTTTTGAAAGACTTAATAAAGAAGACCTGAGAAATTAAGAGGTAATGGATAACACAGTTTCTAACAGTTTTAAGATATGCTCACCTTGTATTAAAAACTCAGCTATTTTGTACAAAGAAGCAGCTAGAAATTTTACAAGAACTTCGTGTCTGACCTTCTGAATTTCATAAACAGCTTGTGTCAGTGTGGGAAATTAAATTATGAGGAAAAAAGGAGGAAAACAGAAGGAAAACAGACAAACAAGCAGAAATATAACTTATCCAAGTGCTGTGACAAAAAGTAGGTGCACAACAGAATATGGTAGAAAGGTTTCATTTTACACTTGTCTCCAGAAGTCAGATCAACATCTTCTCTGCTCTTCTAAGAGAGTGAAACAGTATTCATGTACCACTCTGAGATCAAAGAGATTAATTACATTAGGAAACCTAACAAACATTTTCTAGCATTGGCAACGCACTGCTTAGCATTTTGCACAACAGAAAGTAACATTTTGTCTAATATTTTTTAAAAAAATATAGGTTGGATCACATAAAGATCTTTGTAGAAGCCAAAGTCCAGAAGGAGAAGATGACAACAGTAAGATAAAGGTTACCTTAGTACCTACTTATTTCAGCATTATGCATCAGTGATTCCTCACCTGGTAATATCCCACAGAAATAATAGAGACTAAAGTTACATAGGTACAACCTAGCCAATCTTTTTTTCCTGCAGGAACAGCAAACCTATTCCCCCCTGACTGGTCACAGCCAAAAAATTCTCATGTTTTTGACATAGGTAATAGCAATGGTGAAAGAGAGATGCACAGGCAGGTGAAGATACAGTCTAGAAAAGAGGAAAAGAAGGGATGGTAAAGAAGATTCCCAAGTATCTTCTTTGAAAGGCATTAAAAAAGAACAGAAAAGAGCATTTTATCTTTCTCTGGAAAGGCTTGTCCTGAGGTTTCCCAAGTCCCTAAGCTTCCTAGCAGACACTGTGGGAATGAAGCAGTACTCACTATAGAGGGATCACTTAACCAGCTTGAACATCAGCAAGTCCATGAGACCGGACAGGAAGCATCCAAAGGTGCTGAACGAGCCGGACAAAGTCCTGGCGAGGTATTGGGAAGCTCAGAGAAGTCTCAGGGGAGACCTTATTGCTCTTTACAGCAAAATATACAGAGGGGAAGGACATAGACTCTTCCCAGAGGTGCACATTCATAGGGCAAGAGGCAAGAGACAAGTAGAAACATGACAAATTCCAGTATTTGGAGGGAAAATTACCATGAGAAATTACAGTAATTTGAAAATAATTTTCACCATGCAGATGGTAAAGTACTGGAAGAGGTTGCCCAGAGGGGCAGTGAAATTGCCCAGGGTGTGTTCAAACCTCAGCTGGACAAGACCCTGAGTGCCTTGATCATGTCTGACCTCCACAGCTCCCTTACAACTAACACTGGGGCTTCCCAGTTGTAACACACAGCAAAGTACTGGCACCATGGATGAAGCTGTATCAGCAAAGCTGTGCTCTGCACTTCTCATTTCCAGTTACTTGAAAGTACTTTTAAAGAAGTACTTGAAATCTGCACACTTCACTTTGTCTCCAGCAGCAGGATATAGATGATATAATTTACCTGCAGAATTCATTGCTGCAGGATGCAATTGATTTAATTATGTTATTAAGATTTTTAACAGATTAAGTATAAATAATAATGACAACTGCTATTAATGGAACATAGGATACAAATAAAAAGGCTAGCAATTTTCAGGCTTTAGTCAGATCATAAGCATATTACCAGATGGAGCAAAACCAAAATTATCTTGTTACAATAATACAAAATCCCGGATAGGTATATTGAATACGCAATACTGTCCAAGACAGAAAATTTAATTATTTATCCACTTTGCTATATGTTATATACTGTTTTAACTATTAAGTATTTGAAGAAATATTTTGTGTATTTGATTTTTAAGGATAAGTAACAGAAAATGCTGCACATAGTAATTATTTCTCTGCCCTTCTTTTTACTCATTCGTCCAAAATATGAAAGAACAATTATGCAAAAGACAGATAAAATATTAAAAGTTTTACTACTTACAAATTATTGTTGAAACATATGCATCTGTTAAATCCAATTTTTTGTATGCAAAGGTACTGCAAAATAGATGCAAAATTTAATACTCAATAACTCAAAGTATAATGGTTCATTCAGCGCAAACAAAGGCTAAAAGCATTACAAGGCGAAAATCAGGAAGAATTATCTGCTTTGTTTTAAAAACACATTTAAAATGAAGAGACCTTAGCAAATTTAATCTGCTATAGCTGACATCATTCCTGGGCATTGATTCAAATTCCAAATTTAATTTCAGTGAAGCTTTACTAAAAGTAATGTCTTCTGCAGAATCAGACCCATCTGACTGACATTATCTACTGATGACAATAAAAAGTAACTTAACCAAATATGGTTTCTGTAAACAGTTCTTAAAATTAAGGACTGATGAAATATATGTTAAACTGGCTTGGGACAACATGCTGTTGTATTTTGGTTACTATTAGCGTGTGTTATGCCCCTCCACGTAAGTATCAGCACAGACTTTAGAGTTCTTTTGAATGCATTTTTTCTTTTAGACAGACACATGCTTTGTGTCACAATTTCATGACTTTGATATACTGACATGGTGAAAACATACTTAGTACAGAAGAGAGATGTATGGCATGGTGAGCAAAGCACAAAAAGAGAAAAGAAAAACACAATCTGGGAAAAACCTCTGCCATAGGCCTACCTCCATGACATTTAGCAAGATCTTAAATTTGTGACAATGGTAAAGGGAAGATTAAAAGTAATTTTATTTATTTTACTTTTTATGGTAGATAAAGTGTACTTAGCTCATCCCTGTTATTGACTTTGCAAAATTGGCAGGAAATTGCATGAGTTGAAGCTTTCTTGAGAAATTTTTAGATTCCAACTTTGCTCAGAAAAATTTTCTGAAAGTACGCTTGGCAGAGCCTTCTATAATTTCACAAAAGACCACATTGGAATTGCTGGGGATTGACAGAGCTCCAACTACATATATTTGCATATGCAAAAAACATTACTTGCATGAAAAAACCTGCATTTGTTCATACAGACTGATATTTAGCCAAATCAATTAAATACTAACTTACATAACAGCTCATTAATCCTCATTAGTGTATATTTGTATAGCTCCTAGGATTTCTGTTTGTAAGTATCTGAGAGGATAAATAGTTTTCAGTTGCAATAAAACATACACATACTCTATTTGACTTTTTTTTTTTTAATTACAGCATTTAAAAACAAACCCATAAAAGGTGCCAAGCACACACTATTAAGATCTTTCTCCACTCCCTTCTCAGTTCCTCAACTTCCCTCAATGTCAAAGGGGCAAGTGTTAAAGAAATAAGTATACCCCAAAGTGAAACTTAAAGACAAAATCCATATCCAGGAGCTTTTTCGGAAATGCTTTCCTACCTTTTAGACTAGAAGGCTAGAGGACATGCAAAAAACCCCCACCTTTGCTAACTTATTCAGAACATTAGGTTATTCAACATGCCCATGGCCTTCAGGCTGATCACTGCAAAAAGAAAGTGCTCATCACTGAGAAATCTACTTACATATGTTTCCTTAGTTTTACATTCCTAATCAATAAATATCTTCAAATTAAATTTCTATTTTTAAGACAACCACAGTTGACTATATACTACAAAACGGTATTTTAGAAAAAAATCTGGAAGATACCATAATAGATACATTCCCTTTGTAGAATATGAATATGCAAAAAAAAAAAAAAAAAAAAAAGAATTGTTAACAAAGTTGTTAAACTTAGGTAAAATGAGTAGTGAGAAGGCAAACACAGTTCTTACTTGTTTTAATAAAGTCATTTCTCAACACTGGCCCATAACTATTACTAGCAGATAAAAACAATTCTTCCCACATTGCAACCACTTCCTAAAGAGCCTGGATCTTCTACTTTGACATTTTTTTATTCCCCATTACATTTCTTCAGTCTCCATCTGTCACTTCCTAATAAAGAAAAGGGAAGAAATCTTCTTCAGGTGTGACGACTGCCAACAGGAGTAATAATTTGGGTGGGATTTTTCACTTGTCTGGATTTTTTTGCAGTTTGTTGGCTTTTGGGTTTGGTGAGGTTTGGGTTGTTTTTTGGGTTTGGTTGGTTGGTTGGTTTTTGGGTTTGGTTTTTTTGGTTTTGTTTTTGTTGGGGGGGTGAGTTTGGTTGGCTTTTTTAAAGAAGGAAAAGAAAAGAAGATAAAACATATATGGTTTTAGATTTCCTCAAGAAAAAGTGAAAGTTAGGAAGCTCCTGATCACAGCTGAGATTGAGTATCAAAAGCAAACCTGATCAGATCGGTCAGAACAATTTAAATTTGATTATAGTCTTTGCTCAAGGCAAATAAACCCCAGAAAGTCTTCTTCCAAACTATTTTTCAGATAACAAATCCCAACAGTGTCAGACTTGAAACAACTCATCTCCTTTAAAAGTTGTGAATTTAGAGTTGTAAGGATTTAAAAGACAATAGCACCCACCTTTTAAAAGTTTTCAAACAGGGATTTCTTGACAGCTGGAGGCATGCGGAGCAGCGTTTCATTGCACAGGGAAAAGCAGGGGCAGCGCCAAGGGGACACAATGATAGGCCATAAATGGAGAAGTTAACCAAGGCCATTACGGATAACTTCACCCCATCTGTAATTTACTGCTTGTTTGTGCATCTGTAAGACACAGTTCAGGAAACAAAGTTAGAGTAATTACATCCTTTTAAACATGTTTCTAATGCTTTTTCGTATCACCCATCCCATAGTTTACATAAAGCTCAGGCAACTATAAGATATTATAGCATGTGATAAAAGGGGTGTATCTCTGGCACAATGTAATGCAGAAGAGAAGAAATGACGGCCAGTTTTAACTGTATAGCCCTGCACAGCAAACTAACACCAGGTCAAGGCACCAAGGGCTGCACAAACAAAAACGTGCTTGGCACTGGTGTGAATTTCGACAAATATGGTCTTTTTAACTATCAAATATTCTGTTTTGTGGCATCAGTTTTAGTCCAGAATTTCTGATTCTTCCTATTCTCCACATACATTTAATAACAACTATCTGATGGACTTAACAGAATATTTTCACTAGAAATTTAAAAAAAATATATAATCACTCTGTACTTCCCAAAGCAGCTTTTTGTTTCATTTTGTGTACAAGGTTTTAGCCATTTGGATAAAGACAGCAGCTTACAAAGATCTTTTATAATGCAACAAAAACAACAGGGAAAAAACTCTGTAAAGTTTATGTTCAACATTCTTGCTGCAAATTCAGTGCAAGTAAAAATAGACCTAATCCAAAATCAGTGTAAGCCCACAGCATCCCAAAGGATGCTGCAAAATATTTACAGACATGCTGGAAGGCTCAAATTGAAAAGAAACAAAGGCAAAATAAACTGACAGTGGCAAAGAAAGCAAACAACAGAAGACAAAACCAAAACATTCATCACTCTGATCACACTAACGCAAAGATAATTTTTTACCCATAATCTGCTCACTGTCAGCCAGTTCATAACTGTCATCAAAATCCCAGAAATAACATGGAGTTTAAGCCTAAAAAGAATTCCCCAATGAAGAATTTATGCTCTCTAAATAAAGTTCCTAATCAGACTTCGCAATTTTTTAAAATCCGATAACAGCACCAAGAATAACAATGAACTTAGAAGACTGCCACTCTAAAGAAATTAAATCTTTGCATTTTATCCTCCTATTCCTTTCATTTTTGTCCTTCTCATATATGTACATTTAGGGCTTAATTATACAGAAAACACAGTCACTTGGTCCCAAGCCAAGAATCCATTTGCTGAACAAAGAGTGTAAACAGGAGAATAAATTTGAAAAACAATATTTTGGATTTTTAATTAACTGATTAACAAAACATCTTGAAAATTTGCATAAATTACACACTGAATTTTAGAAAAGCAAACAATAAAAACTGTAACTATGGTCCTATTTCAAAATATTTAAGACAGAGCATAATTTGAAATACATTAATATCCATTTGAAGATGCTTATGCAGACAAGCATCTGCTTATAGTCTGAATTGCAGATCTGCTAACCCAGCAAGGCAGCTTTGCCTACGGTGGACACTTCAGGGGAGTTATTAAATGAGCTATGAGCAGGCTGCTGCGGGTACCAATAGCCATTATCTACCACTGTGTGGACAACGCACAGCGACAGGTCAGTGGGCTTGCCCACATCACCCTTATGCTACATGCTGAAAGCATCCAGTACTTGTGCTAGTTTTTCTGAAGCTATCAAGTATCTTTACACTCTGCCTCAACCTACAGTGCAATCAGAGCCACTTGTCAGGGGGTGCAGCTGCTGGCCTCTACAGAAATAAAAAAAGGAAATAAGAAAAAGAACTAATCATCCCAGTAGCTTTTTAGTGATTGTTCATTGTAATATCATTGTAACAATATTACTGGTATCATCATTAATCATCTAATTAATATGTTGTAAAATTAGAAAGTACAAATTCTTTAGCGTTAGCTGGTTTGGTTTTGTCCTTTAAATCTGCAGGCGCAATATTTTCAACGTGACAAGTCAACCCCTTCATGTGCCACTTTACGAACCTGTTTCTCCTTGATCATTAAGCCTGCAAGGACAGTTACAAGGATTTCACAGAAATACTAGCATGGGTGCATAATTACATAGTGCTCTCACTCGAGGCTGTGTTCTCTGTGACATTGTACATGGGAGTGAACCTGAAGTTGACTCAGGAGTCTCTTCTGTTAGTATAGAACAAAAAAAAATTAATTTGTTCTACAGAATACTTAGTATCTACATTCTGCTTTTCTGATTTCACATTTTCTTAGAAAACATTTCAAAATGTTATGTTAATTCAAGCCATAGCAATCTGGGTCCTTAGGCTAAACCTTTGATCATGGGAACTACTGATTAAATCCCACTGATTTTAGTCATCATTGAAGATGCTTTATATTTCTCCAAACCATTAAAATTAGGCCCTACACTTCTGCTTTTTTTGTTTTTCTATATAAAAGAATTAGCTCATCTTCCTGTTGTCACACAGAATTTAAAACTGGGACGGAACAGAGACATGGGAAGAATCCTCAAAAAGGATTCTTTAAAGCATGGAATATATTCATTGTACTTTTATCCTAACGACGACCTTCAGGAGTCAAAGATATTAAATTAAATGCATTCCAGTACTGCAATGGGATATTGATATCCAAGTTTGTTTCAAGTGCAGAGTTGTCAGTCTTTCTGTCCTCCTTATCTGCAAACTCATTTACACGAATGGTCTCCACATTTTCCAAGTACTAAGACTGCAATACAAAAGTTCCAACAACTTGGCCTTTTCAACAGCAACTGCAAATTATTCAAAATGTTCTTAGATGTAAGTTCTCCCTTATATAGACTTCAGTGAAGACCACAGATGGAGATAACATTTGCTCACACTTTATTTCAGAGCAGACTATTTAATAATCAACGTGTTGGAGCACTGTTCATTTTGCCTTAAAATAAGTAGCTTCTTTTAAAAGAAGTTCATTCCAGTAGTTAAAACTAAAAGAAGTTTCTTTTTTCCTTTAAATGCAGCATGGAGTTGAATGAATAAACAAACCAGAATCCTAAAAGACATTACAGCAGTTGCAACTAAATTTACATGTGTAATCATCTATATGAGCACCCTAAAGATTTGTTAACTAGTCAGAATCACATTACAAATACACTGCTGAGGTTTAATGAGACTAGAAATTTAATGCTCATTTGACAACTGAAAAGTGAACAAACTGACGCATCTATCAAGTAATGAAACAATTCTGTAAGAAAATACAGACAGGGAAGGGAAATCAACCATTTTCTATTTTCTTTGTACATACTACACAGAAATGTGACTTGAACTGGCACTTGCTCTGTCCCTGCTAGAACAATAAACTGCAAGGAAAAGCTAAAGTGAACCTCTCTCCCAAACAAACCATTAGGTAATTTTTTTCTGCTAGCAAAAGTACTTCGGTAGCATTTTAATACCTTGCAAGAAAAGCAATCTAACAAAGGAAAATAAATTCTAAAATCATAAACAGCTGCACACAGCAAAACTCAACTAAGCAAGGTAGCACAGATAATAAAATACGTCCTAGATTAAAAAGTCATTTGTATATTCCACATTCTCCTTCTCAGCTACTTGCAGAAAACTCCCTTTTTTAAAAATAAAGACCGGCATGGCTCATGTTGCATTTTGAAGGACACCCACATAAGAGAGCACTGGTGTTTTGAGGTTTAATTATACATTGTTTTCTGCATGAACTCCTCTTTATTTGCCTTGCTGCAAGATGCAGCCTTGCCTAAATACAAACCCAAAGCCACTGTTACAAATTGCTTGTACTCAACCAGGTTATCCCAACAAAGCCTACTTGTAATCAGCAAGAAATTTCACTTTCATGTTTTTGTTACATTGCATTCAAAGGCATGTTCTGCTTAAGTCCATTGTCTTTAAGGACATTTTTTACTGTAATACATAGTATAGAATGATAATATTTATTAATTTCAGTTGGTTTACTTTATCACATACCCATTCAAGGCACTCTTATATTTGACAAAGAATTCATTCTGTAACCCAGTAACATGGGTGTGAAGATACACGTGAGGATGTTAAGCCTGTCACAAAAATTTAAAAGAAATACATGGGATCCATTCATACTTGAGAGAACACGGAAGAGTATTACTCTTGTTTTTAATAACATTTTGTAATAATAAATTCAGTTGATTTTTAAGTAAACTGAGTTTGTAAATGCAGTCTGTGCCTCTACAGACACTAACTATTCAATTAAAATTTCAAGTTTAACAATTCTTTATTCTTACATTTTTGTATTTCTGTATCTTTCTTCCATTGATAAAAAGATGCTTTTTGAAGGAACTGCAGTGTTCTCCTTTCCAAATCACAGCTCAGATTAATTACCAGATTTATTAATGACATTAAATAAAATATATATATGCATACACACACTGAGGAGCTTTTGAAATAATTTCTTTAATAGATGTGATATCCTAAGAATATGTTCTGATTATTTTTTATAAAACTTCCCTTATACTCACTGACACAGAGACCTAAACTGGCAACTGAATTCCTGTGATTCATTTTTTGAAAGGAATAGGGTAATTGACGCAAATTATACTGGGGTACATTGGTCATATCTGCTAGATGTAAAATAAAGTAGATTTTTATTTGCAGTTGTTTTCATTTATATACTGAGGATATAACTTTTCCTAGAACCTAAGTAAGTAATATTCTGGTCTCTGGCCAAAGTTTGTTTCAGAAACACCATTAATTTAGCAGGAGCCTTTTTAATACTACATCATTTTCATTTTTAAATGTAATCAGTGATGCTGTCTTCTCAATGAAATCAATTTAATCAATTTTCATCCATTCCTTGATATTTTTCTTCAAGAGAGAGAGAGGGGAAATCAGGATGTCAAAACAACAAAAGAAAAAATTCACAGCATTTTTGAAGCTATCTGATATGTGTTACATTTGGGTTGGTTTTTTTGTTCTGGTTTTAGGGGTTTCAGGGTTTTATTTGCGCAGTGAGGTTTACTTGTTTGTTGCTTTTTGAAGTTTTTGTGTTGGTGTTTTTGTAATTCTTAGTGCTAGAAGTCTAAAGATTCTCTATTAGGTTCCTTCACCAAATTTCTCCCAGTTCTTATCTCACTCATTGGAATTCAATCTGTGTCCCTTCAAGAGAAACCCACTGCAAAAACCAAGCCAATGCTGTCTGGAATATCCAGACACATTTGCAGACATCTGACTTTCCAAACTGCACACACGGTATACCTTACAAGTATGATCTGGAAACACTCCCGTGAACTCTTATCATATCTGGAAGCATATGGAAACAAAACGAAACAAAAAAATCAACCTTTCTCACAGAAAAACTCTGCTGTACCATCCACCAAGGAGCACTTTGCTGTTCACAGCCAGATAAAACACAGTGTAGTCCTTCACAAACTTTTGCAGATGATGTTTTATCACTCTGTACTGTCTCTACATGACTGTTTTCCAAACTCAGCTGCCCATAAATTCTAGAATAATACTTAACTGCTAAAATATTTTAATCCATGTAAGCAATTCTTTTGACATGTAGTGAAAAGTTGTAAATTCAGCTAGAACTATTTCAATATGCTTGTTGGATTCCTCACTGGGCTCAGTTTCTTTTCAAGGAAATAAACATCCATAATCCATCAATGCAATAATAGCGGTTTTAAAATATATTGTTTTATGCCTTACATGGGCTTTTAAGAGTATTAAAATATCCAAAGGCACAGGCATGTATATTTTGGCAATTAATGTTTAAACTAAATTGCATTATACCTTAAATATATCATGCATCTTAAATATATCTTGAGACATATCTTCAATATTTATTGGGTTTTGCCAGTTCATTTATTTTAGTTTTCAGTGTTACATCACACTTTGTTTTTCTTCCTTCTATCTACGTCTTGTTCCCCACTAACCGATCCACTGTTGTTACAAGCAGGCCTAGGCCAGGTCAAATTAAGGACCCGAAACCGCTAAATAAACATTCAGACTCTGGTTAAAAAATGGAACCAAAGTAAAAGCCCCCAAGGTTGACTCTCACCAGTCATATTTTAGTTCTAGAAGTTTCTTTTCCCCAACAACACAGAGTACAGACAAGAAGTATGAGTTTTAAATGAAAACCAAACTTTGCAATCAATCTAAACGGGGGACAGTCACAGAAGCACTCCTGCAGCCACCCTCCTGCCATCAGCAAAGGCTGGTTTCACATGGAGCATGGGGGCTCTGCTGCCACACAGCTCTTGCACCTCATTTCAACATGCATCATACTGAAATGCCTTTACTGGCCCCTGAGGAACAGTATTTCACTGAAAAAAGAAACAAAAAAAAAAAGGAAAAAAACTTTGTTCTCTTCTGCTCTCGCTACAATATACTTACTCACTGTGCTTGGGGCTCCCTCCCTCCAGGGCCTGAACTTCCTCCCTTTGCAGTATGTCATGCCACCCAAGACCAGGCATTGTACATTCTGAAAGCTCCGCTCTTCTGCCTTTACCCAAAACCTTTAGAAATTACTATTGACACAGGATTTCAGATCTGTGTCCTCCTTCATGCTGACCAAGATACACTAGATGAGCTTTTGTTCATTCCCCCAATTTAAGCCTCTCCTTCAAGCAAATCAATAGGCAAGCCCTCCGGCCTAACTCCACATTACAATAAAGGACCTGAATTATAAAACATGGTATACTAATATATCACCAACAAAACTGAATATTGTCTTCTGACATTTTCTTCACAATAATCTGTTAAAAAATATGCTTAATAAAACAGTAAAATATGAAAACCACTTGCTCCCTCAGTTCCTGTCTTTTTTCTAAGGAAAAATGCCCTGTTCAGAGTTGTCCTCCAGGGAGAGGTGGGTTTTTTCTCCAGTCTACTCATAGCTCAGTTAATTATCTCAATAATAGATTGTGATAGGAGTAGGTTTATAGAGCTGAGGGCATGATGTCTCCTTTACATCTGTGCCAGGGGGATATACTCCAGAGAAGCTCTGCCTAGTCCCTTGGATCAACCACCACTTAGTGACTGGACAGCACTGCGTGTGTTCCTGGAGCAAATCTTATTTACCTTCATGCAAATGGAATCTAGTTCATGTTTTCCAAGACAATTTGTAATATGAATGGAAGTGTGATAACTGAGGAAGGTTATGACCCCCTGTGTTCATCACCATTATCAGAGAAGGTGAGTAAACTCAGTCACCTGGTTTTAATTGCCATAAAAATAATGCAGACACTTCCTTGTGACAATGGCACAAGACAGCAGATGCTTTGAGCAGATCAAACAATAACCCACAGGAGTCAGTAAGCTGAGGGAAAACATCTTTAAGGCTATCATTTTTAATGCCAGAAGCCTTCCCAAAACTGTCGTTTGTTGTCCAACACTTTTAAGCCACAAAAATAAAAGGGGAAAGAGAAAAAATACATATATGCTGCCTTAACTCTCCAGCAAGATGCTGGGCAGAGGACAGTTCCACACGGAGGCTCTTCAAGGAAGAAAAGCAGTGGCATATTTGATGCAAATACCATTTATTATCCTCATTTAGCAACTTTCATTTATTTTAGAATTAATCTAAGGGCAATTCATTAATAATAAATATAATTTAAATCCTCTATTGGGAGATCTCCTTAATCAGGATATAGCAATTCACAAAAGCAGCAGGGGGAAAAGAAAAACACAGATTCAATGATTTGCATAAATATAATATTGAAACAATTTTTGATCGGAATGCAGTTAAAATGTTAGGGTTCTACATGCCGCACATTGCAACATTCCTTTTTACACCAGCAAAGCCCTGAGTTTTGCTCTAAAGACATCTGCTCCAATTTTTAAGACCACCTAACCATTTTCCTTGAACATTCCTCAGACGTAAAAGCTATTTTCCACACTTTGTTTCCATAGATACAGCGATTTTTTTTATTAATAAGAATGATAGTCTGCAAATTGCTAAGCGAACACATCATCAGCAAGCAGTTAATATTCCACGCTGTGTCTGTTTAAGCAGTGTCCCACTCTGATCACATTTAATTTTGGACAGTTAAGGCAGAGTGGGATGGGACAATGGAGATTTTGACACTGTGCTTCAAGACAGAAACCTAGGACAGTTATCAGTTAATACCACAGCTGTGGAGCATACTGAGAAAAGCAATCAGTTGCTGCTTATGGGAGGAAAAATCCCTGTCCGGGAGGCCAAATTAAAGCATCATTTCATCCAAGTATTTGACTGAATTGAATTTTAATCCAGGAAACCTAGACAGACAAACTGAGTATCAAAGGGGAAAGGATTCTCTCCATCTATTGAGTTAAACTGAACAACTCTGGAAACACACACCCAAAGTAAAGGCTCCAGCATCTTTTGCAGAGACAGTGATTTGGGTTTTTTTCTGTCTGTCTGAATAGGCCAGTGAAGCAAAACAGATGTGCTAATAATTATTACAGGGCTAACACTGCTACATTGGTTTTCCAGGGCAGAAAAACCTCAACCCTGTAACTTTAGCATATACATTAAAGTATCTGAAAGACTGAAGAAATGGAAAAACTCAGAGGTACTTTAAAATAAAAAAAGATATTTTAAAACAATATCCACAGTCTTTCTCTCCATCTTCCCCAAATAACTGAACTACTTAAAAATGAGAATGAGATTATCTCAGGAGTATTTGCAGCAGGCTGAAGAAATAGAATAAAGCATGGCTCCATACCAAAAAGAAAAGGATGTCGCAGAAACACAGTATTAAAAGTGGTCTTCTCTGAGTAGCACTCACATGAGGTAAATATTCAATGCTCATGCTAAGTGTCCAATATTGAAATATTCCATGGTATAAAGCTCAAATTTAAGGTGCAAATCCAGTGGACTCCAACCAAGAAGAAACAGTGGTGTCATGGATAAAAGGTAATTCTGTGGACCCATCTGTGCCCACCTTATATATTTATATAGCTATTTTATCAAACAAAGCAGCAGGATGTTGGACCTCCCAAACCAGACAAATAACTAGGGATGATCCTAAGCAAAAGTAAGCTTCATTTATGTTTGTGACAGAATAATTTCCAGTTCCTTGATGTTGCAGCAGCTAATGTATCTGTCACAATGCTAGTCTGACAGTTGTTTTTATTTAAATTTCTCAAGCAAGTCCACCACCAGTGGGCAGATATTACTATGGCAACTCCGCACAATTGGAGAAACTGTTCTGAAGTTGTTAGGCAACACAATGCCATCAGCTTCTGATGTTGCTTAAGCTTAGTAAAGTTCATGCTGTCTGGAGTCATCTAATTAAGTACACCAAAAAGAGCACTCGATTGGGAAAGCGATGTGGAAACAAGCTGTCCTTGTGAAAAAAAAAAAAAAAAAAGGAAAACATAATGAAAAACAACACCTCCCCCCCCCCCCCAAAAAAACCAAAACAAACAAAAAAAGGTAGCTTTTTTTTTTTGCAAAATTCAATATAAAACAGAAAATTGATTTAGTAGGTTTCTAAAATGCAAGTATTTAATTCTTAATAAAATTCATA
The DNA here is from genome assembly GCF_000690775.1 of Eurypyga helias. Classification (NCBI taxonomy): domain Eukaryota; kingdom Metazoa; phylum Chordata; class Aves; order Eurypygiformes; family Eurypygidae; genus Eurypyga; species Eurypyga helias. Next base: position 27,675 of record NW_010270262.1, on the reverse strand, counting down.
TAATTGGGTGGAAAATCACAGCATAATTTTTTTTTTATTCTGCATTTTTTTTTTCCCAAAAATTATGTTCACTTTAGAACACTGTTCATATCCCTGCAATAATTTTAAGTTGGCCTGCATAGGTCTATATAAAAAAAATCTTAGTAGATTTCCTGAGCAAAAAAATTCTTAGCATAGTTTGAGGAGCGCTGTGCTGGTTTTAGTCATGACAAGTGCAAAACTTCAGTTGAGCTGCCCTTTACTTTGGATATTGATGGCTACAGAGATACGCAGTTTATTTCACACACGGGATGGCTCCTGTAGAGGAGTGAAGTACATTGCCAGAGCAACACGGACAAGTTACTGCCGCTGCTGCCTGCCATGTGCTTACTACATGGGGGAAAAAAACCCAACAAAATCTTCATCTTTTCTTTTTGGCACAATGGAGCAATAAATTCAAGCACAATTTTTAAAGCAATGACTAATCAGTGAACTAGGAATTATTATCCAATGACTTGCTATTCTATCTGTCTTCTTTACAGTGAGCTGAGTATATGCTTATAGGATTGGAAGGAAGACAGAGACAGCAGTAATACCTCAGAGGATTGTTGCTCTACATGCAAAAGGAAATCTCTACTGACAACAACCAGTTTATTGCTAATCGTCAAAGGAAATGGAGAACAGCTAACGTCATAAAGATGACTGGAAGAAATTACTGGAAATGTGCAAGTGCAAAGGACTGAGTTCAACTGAATTAAAACAGCTTGGGGGTTTGGGGTTTTAATCTACAGTTCCACATGTGCAACTAATTTTAAAATGCTCTTAGACACACCAGGTGAAAGTATCACACTTTTGACAGTTCTAATGAAATGTGGAGGGATTTCTTTGGGCCTAATACAGCTAAAAAAATACTGACTGGTTTATACCCTGAAGGATTCTAGCACTACCCTTCACCAGAGGTAAGAAGTACCAAGTGATGACAACTGCAGATACACCTGCTTAACTCTTCAAAGTAAAAATTAGATCAGTTACAACAGTTTTAAGAATTATCTCCAAGACTAGATGTAATTCTCACATATCAGAAGCCTTCTGTGCCCAACACCTTGAGGACTGCAGCTCTCCAATGCCGCTAGTTACACTACTCTTGCAACATTACTTGTGGTGACTTGTGTGACTTCACCCAAAATATCCATGCAAAGCTCAGATGGCTCTGCCTGGCCAGGTGATACTCTCTAACACTAGTATCTTGCCAGATAAAACTCTAGATTTCTTTGAGGAAAGTGACAATTTATTAGAGATTTTCCATTGTACTATTTAAAACACAGTAGTAGGACATACACTATGGGAAAAGTAATCATGAATCCAAAATAAGGGTTATCTAAGGTAAAAAATCATTTCAGGTTATAGATCCTGCAGAGCATTCATTGAACTCCAGCTGAGCCCCACCTCACCTCTTCATTTCTCCATTGGAGAATTATCTACTGGCATTTAAGTTTATATCCATTGCCCCGCTCCTCCTTGCTAGGAAATATTAATTTGCCTAGTCATTAGAAATAACAATTGAATTGCTTCTTTCCCAGAATCATAGCTGGGTTCAGCAAAAACATGGATGTACAAACTTGGGGAGGTATAGAAGAATTTCAGCTACCTTTCCCTTTAAGCAGAAAAATAGCTTTTAAAGAAGTCTCAGAAAAATTTTTTGAGCTAAAAAAAAGATCCAAAGTATAAGTATCAATTAACTTGTAAAGTCACACTTCATCAAAACATAAGGAACCATGTGGAAGTTTCTTAAAACACTGGAGAAGCTGAGGGTCAGTATAAGAATACCTAACAAACCAGTGCCAGGAGGGAGAGGATAGGTATTAATGCAAGTGAGACTGTCAGGCTGCAGAGGTACCCAGGATGTTAATATTTCAGTAACTACTTCTCAGTTCGTACTGCATTAGTGATAATAGTTATGATGTGAGGCACGTAAATCTATGCATGTTTCACTTGATGACTAAATAATTTGTTTATCAATCTGCTGAAATGCAAAAATGATGAGAGTTTTGACCCCATTCCTCTATCACATCATTTCTTCCAGCAAAACAAATGGAAGAAATTCATGTAATAAATCTTTTCAAAGTAAGCCAACAGTGAGTCTAAACATCTATTACATTTTGTTTAGAGTTCCAAAAGAATTCAGGAGGATCCACTGGCATAGCCTGTTGCTGGACACTCTCCAAATATTTATTTTACATATGTATTTTTACTGGCCATCTTATGCTCATCATCATTAAGTGATGAATACAGAATAATACACAGTACATGTGGTGAAATTAACTGGGTTTTCCTACCATTTCTTCTAATTTAAATAAAATGGCAACAACATAGTTCAAAGATCTTTTTCTCAGTGCCTTCTATTTGCAGAACACTTCATAAGAGAACTATTCTTGGTCAGCTCTGCATACCAGATTTTCCAAAGGCATCTACAAAACACTGGACACCAGTAAGGATATTCTTGGGTCCCTTCCCAATTCCATTAAAGTCAGTAATGAAATGCAGTTCTGTTTAGGGGTAGATAAATGAAAGTACTTAGTTGGAAAACTACATTTTAGGGAACAGCATCTTCTTTGAACTCTAAAATCTGCAACCAGTAGCATTATCTCCAATGATGCAAAAACCATCTCTGCAGTCACTCATGTTATTGAATGACAGTCACGGAAGCATACAACCGTACACATGGTTTAGCATGCGGAATTGAAAAGTTATAGTTTGCATACTTTTTTTTGCTCTGACAAGCAAGGCTTCAGTGTGCTGAAACCTGTAAAGATTAACCAGCCCCTTATTCAACAGAATTGAACCCATCTTTGGATATCTGTCTTTGCTGGAATGACCTCAGCCAATATGCTCCTAGTAACGTATTTGCTTTTTTCAAGGTTCTGTATCTTCTTGTGGCTCCTGGTCAGTCTTTATCTTCTCCACTTCCAACTGATGGGCCTCTAGTTTTTAATATAAATGTTACTCCATAAAAGCCTAATCTTACCCTTTCCATCATTAAACCTCCTATTGCTATTATTTTGTTTCACAAGGTCACGCAATTGCATTTATGCAATATATTTATGATCACCCTTGCAATTTTGTACCTCCTGACTTTGTGGCATGAATAAACTGAAATCAGTACATTTCAACCTTTTTTGCTACACCTATTAGTAAGACCAAATTCCAATAACAAGCTGTAGGCTGATGTATGGGACTATTAGCTGGTAGTTTTATTCCACTCTGACTGCTTTTCTTTTGTCTTGGCCCATATTTGTGACTCTTTTCCATAACTTTATGTCCCCAAATGCCATTGTTTAATTATGGCCTTCAAAAATGTCTTTAAGAGGATTTTTTTGACATTATTATTTTGATAACAAAGGGTTCTGCAGTTTGGCTCTTTCACTTCCTTTCTTCAAATTCAGTTATTTTAAACATCATTCTCCAGTCTTCTGGTGTCAACTAAATCAAATAAAAAAACCTTTCAGATTCCATGGCTATCAGATGTCTGGAGAGGAAATAATTTGATCCCTTCCAGGTGATCATATTAAAATGTTTTGGTTTTCCTTCCAGATGTACAAACCACATTTTCATCCAGTTATTCCTGTTAACCATCCTTTTTTTTTCCCCTCGACATTCTACATTATCAACCTTACTAAAAACTGAAGCAAAGTATTCATTGAAGTTTGGGGTCAATATGCACATTATCTTTAATCTCCAATTAGAAAATATCTGCTAACAGAGAATAAAGTCAAGCAGAAAATGACATTATTATGAGGCATTTAACTTCAGATACAGACTGTGAAGCAAATGCTATTTCTGGTGGTGAATCCTTAAACAATCAAGGAGCCATCAGGAATGGATGCTATTTAGATGTGATCTTAGTAATTAGTGAGGACGTAATATAAGAAATGGCTTTAGGTGAAAAAGAATGAGATGAGTAGAAACAGCTATTTAGTCCTAATTAAATGGAAAGAGAAGCAAAAGAAGGGAGAGTCCAAAGATTCATTTTTAAGTGTACAAACTTTGACAATTAATGGAACAATTTGGAAATTCAAAGGCTTTGAAATTCAAATATGGAAGAAACCTGAAATTTCTTTCAATTAATGGTTCTCAAACTCATTTTGCCATGAACAGTCACACAGCAATGAAGTGTAGAACGGGATCTCTTTCACATAAGGGGCACATCTACAGGACTGGCTGTATGATTGGGAAAAAAGTAAGAGAAATTAACTGCTATTTGCATCTCATGGATGCACTACCTGTATTTTTCTCTATGGGAAGTTGTACATTTACATACACTTTTCAATGCGGTATGTCAAAAAACCACATATATACATATGAAGTTAAGTCCATCAGAAGTTCTCTGCCATCCCTTTAGCTCCTCTTTATCATTTATAGACTTTACTAGCAACTTTAAGAATATTACTAAAGCACTCTGCACAACTGCAGACCATCGCTGCATACCAGCAGATCAGTTTGCATAATTTTTATTATTACAAATGTGGTAGTCCTAGCCATTTTCCAGAGGCTTATCAGTGACTACCAGGAGCCTGCCAGCAGCCTGGCACCTGTCCTTTCCCACTGCCTCTTGGGTTAGAGTACAGTCATCCATGACAAGAACTTACATAGAACTTGCACTCCAAACACAGAGCCAACATACGAAGATCTGCCTGGAATTAAGACAGATCTAATACAAAGGCTCAGGCGAAATCTCTCAATTCATTGTGCAGTAGAGAAGGAATATTAAACATCTGGCTCTAATTTGCCCACTGAATGTCCTCCAGCTAAAGGTAAGCCTGTACCCATGCTGAGGAGGCACTAGATTAGACAGCCATGAGCATGATCATCTGCTGACATTGGTGGACACGGCCACCAGAAAGGGCAGGTCCGGTCCCTGTATCAGCATGCCCCAAAGGACTGTGTACACCACAAGCATCTCTGGGAGGTTCCATACCTGGGCTTTACATACACTGACTAATTCACAACAACCCGTGAGGCTGACCCTCCACCTCACTAAGTGTCAGTACTACAGACAAAGCTAAAAGTCACGCTTAAATCAGAAATAGAAACATAGAATCACAGAATGGTTTGGGTTGGAAGGGACCCTAAAGACCATCTAGTTCCAACCCCCCTGCCATGGGCAGGGACACCTTGCACTAGACCAGGTTGCTCAAAGCCTCATCCAGCCTGGTCTTGAACATTTCTAGGGATGGGGCAACCAAACCCCTCTGGGCAACCTCTTCCAGTGCTTCACCACCCTCTCTGTGGGAAATGGCTCACTAAAGCAGCAATTTCACCAATCCTGAGTTTCAGGTAAAAAGATTCTGCTCTGGAAGTTAGACCACAGCCCACAGTAAGAGAGAGATGAGAAGATGAGAGCAGTAGAGATGAAGTACTCTCCAACAGCAGGAGTCCCTGAAAACATTCTATCTGACTCATTAGGAATAATTCTTAAGCTGAGTGGAGAAAGTTGAGTCATAAATGACTCATCCACTTACCAGATGGGAGGAAAGCATATATGAAATTTGTGACCGCCACTTGGTGAACATCATGAGCCACTACTGCCTGAACTGTGAGTCAGCTTCACTGCCTGCCACAACAGGGAGAGCATACAAAGTGATGGATGCAGAAGCAATACACACCTTCACCTTCTGGCTAGTCCCCTTATGAAAGTGTATCACAAAGGAAAGGTGTTCATAACATGAATTCCATCTCTGTTTAGCTACTCAGCAAGCACAGATGTTAACTGGCCTTATCCAAATCAGGGTCATGTCTTAACTTTTACACAGCTATAACAGGTCGTCAATAAAAATTCAGGAGATGAAAAAGATTTTGTCATATCTGCTCTCTTGCAGGTGACTCCTTAGACATTAAATATAGATAGATATTTTGCTACCAAAGCAAAAGTGCTCATTAAAGCCTGTTGAGCAATGCCAGAAATCTGTAACCTTGCATATCATAACTGTTCCAATAGAAGTGGAAAAGCAAGGCAGAGAGAAGGCAACAGCTACTCATCTTCAGTGGCATTTGCCAAATTCCAGGATTATGCACTTTGTCTTTTAGAATCAGAAATCTCCGATAGCAGAAAAACTAACTTCAGAGTGTGCAGTTACATCAATTCCTAATCTGACCTTCCATTTTCCATACTGAAAGCCTCTCTGAGCTGCCTGTGTACATGCTGGAAAGTCTGTAACATCCAATCCAGTCCTTGAAGCACTAAGCAGTTTGCTCTGAGACTGGAAAGCTACTATAAATCAGCTTCAAGCTGACATCTAAAAATACAATGCACATAGCTGCCCATTCTTTTTCTGACCTGACATCTGACAGTTCAAGGTTAGTCAAGGGCCCCATCAGCCCTGTTCTACTTATTTACTTACTAATGTCATATGAAGCTTAGTCAGACAGCTATAAGTTTTTTGTCTTTACTCTTATGGTCCAAACATCGCAGATTTCCACCTTAGTGACTGCAGCAGCTTTCCCAGCGGTGCATTATTCTGCAGCTTTCTCAGAGCAATATTCACTTGATATGTATTTGCACTGGGAGTTGAAAATCTAACTTCTGTGGGAATGAAAAGTATTGGGAAACCAGGGCCTGCTTGGTGCACCTCAGCTCACTGTTGTCACTTTATGGATGGGTATGTCCTTCCAGCCATGGTACAGTTACCCCACTGTAAGTATGATACAGATTTTACTAATTCCACAGTCAAAATCTCCACATTATTACTTGTCACAGCCACAGAAATCAGCTTAACAGGTGTTTCAGTATGACTTAATGTACCATAAAGTTCACAAGCTATTTGCAGGAATACCTTATGCAGTTCCTGATAAAAGTATCATGATCTAAGTAAGCATTAGCATTTAAATAAGTTCAGCTACAGAAGATATTTTCACAGTACCTAAGGAAAACTTAGAGTTTTTGTTGGTCCATAACACTAAATAGCCCTGCATATATTCTGACAAATCCAAACTACCTCCCAAGGAATGTCAGCATCGTTACACGCCATTTTTATCTTCCTCCTTTGGAACATATGCAGAAAACTGGTATTTGTATGTATTAGTTCCTCAGGCAGTATAATATCACAGCTACGGGGCAGTGGGTTTTGTTACGTGACAGCAATCCCCTCATGGTACCAGGCTGCCATCATTACCATCTAACAGGTAATTTGTGTAAGAGAACTTAAAATAAGAAATTAATATTGACAACCATAAAATTCTTCTGCTTGGAAAAGACTCTTTATAAACATCTTAAGTTCAAGTATTGAACTTCTACTTTACAGTTAATACAAAATGATATACACTTAAAAAATGCATGTTATTATCAGAGATCCAGCCACATTACTGAGCCTTCTCTTGCCTTTCTTTGGGGGGACAAATCCAAACCAGTGATAATACTTGAATTATAAATAAATATAAAATATTTACTAAATAAATTAAAATACTAAATATTTGAGTAAAGTTCAATTCAAGTCAACTCTTCTTTTCTGAGGTATGTATTCATCATGTATGGTGAAAAAATATAGCTATTTTCATCCAGAACAACAATTCAGTTAAGAAAAACTAATCCCAGGTGAATTACTCACTTTCATTCTTGAAAAAAGAGCCCTTAGTACTAACTAGAGTTCTCTCCACCCACTTCTTTGGAAGATGGGATGTGTCCGTGGCTACACCTGTGATGCAATGCTTGCTTCTGGTGTTCTGGAATAACACAACACAACAAAATTCAACATGCTGAAATATTAAAAAGTGGAAGAGATTTCAGGAAGACTTTGCTTCAAAGGACACTGGAAGTTCCTGCTTACCACCTATAAGGTGACTTTCCAGCCATTACCATGTGTCAGGACTATTATCTCACCTTGTATTAAAAAAACATTTAACTCCTTACCTTAAAAGATCTGGAAATTCACCTGCCAGATGTGAACCATCAAAGTTGTTTATTCAGCCCTGGTTTCAAAGCAATAAGGACTCCTGAATTTGAGTTTGCTTAGCTAACTACTGCTAAATTACCCAGAAGTATGGTGTCTGATTAAAGCACTGTCACAGAACCATAGAATGGTTTGGGTTGGAAGGGACCTTAAAGAGCATCTAGTTCCAACCTCCCTGCCATGGGCAGGGACACCTTCCACTAGACCAGGTTGCTCAAAGCCTCATCCAGCCTGGCCTTGAAGACAGCCAGGGCTGGGGCATCCACAGCTTCTCTGGGCAACCTGTTCCCAGGCTTCACCACCCTCACAGTCCTGGGCATCAAGAGATCTGGAAGGTATTTCTTTTAGACTCTCCCACTGAGCTTTATACTAAAACAAATTATAATGTTTGCGCTTCGGCTTCTTTATCTGTGAAACCCTGAACTGTAAAGCAATTCAAAACTGTATTCAAGAATTTCAAAATCCATATGTAACTCTTGGGAACAGAATACAAGGAGAAATAGATAACATTGCTTTTGAACTGTATGTTTTAAAATGTTAGAAAAAAATAGAGATTTTAAAAAACTGTCATAATAACGATTAATTTTTCTTCGACTGCTAAAAATGTTAGCCTACTTAAAATCTGTAAAGATTCATTGAAAAAAACATCATTTACATCACACAAGTGACCCCTCTGGCAGAACAGGGGACATCAGAAAATCTGAAAGAAACGAAGTCTGGCTTCTGGAGTTAGCCTGTTTTTCCCTCCTATCCCAAAGACAAGCCAGTAACTCCTGAATTGTCCTTACTTTTACTTTAAGGTACCAAAAACTGAGTGACTGCAAAATGACTTAGAGTGTCTTCAAAGAGTGGAGCAGGTTTTACTAGAGGACAGGTACTACAAAACCAGACAGTGGGAGCAAAGTCACTTCTTATAGCTATCTGGTATGAACATGTGCTGCTCAAATTAAATGCAGCCCTTGATATGGCCACAGAAGATACGTAAAGCTAGAGGATCTAAGGTCTCCTACTGTTGATAATGACTCATATCCTGTGTTTTTCACATAAGACAGCAAGTTCCAGCTATTTATGGTACAGCCCATTAAAAATTTCTTTTCATGAAGAAAAAATACTGTCAGCTGCCATTCAGGAGTTGATGTAGGAGGCCAGCTAGCATGTTACAGAAATTATCAGAGAAAAATACTATAATCACAAAAGAGCCAAATGTTTCCTCTTGAGCCCTTTGAGATAGCAGATGCATAGTCATAAGCAGAATCTTTTGTCTCTGAAGATTATGTTCATACACAGATCACCCTAGAAAAAAAGAAGGGTGGAAAAATATGCTATGAATTATTTCAGACCCCTCAGTTCTATGCTGCGTGTCTCACAGACACGTCAACTCTTGCCCCCACTCTGCCCCAAACCCAAGATGTGAACGTAACTACACCATTGTTGAACTGGATGGGGAAAGTGCAGTGTGTGTGCCTGCTTTTGACTCATGTTACACTCAACATCTTGCAGACAAAATGGGGAATACTACTTAAACACAAAGCTACAAATTACATTAGATTAATTAAAGATTAACAGTCTAATCAAAGAATTATTCGTCCAGTTAAAATGTGATACTAACATTTATAGTTCAAATTTTACTGACTCAAATTTGATACCCACAAGCTTTCTACTATATACCCATTTTACTGGTGTTATGCCCAGCTTTCCACTGCCCCTTTGGGTCCTACGGTCAGTCATTTCAGCCTGGAAGAATGATGTAGTGAGATCTCAGATCTTCACTGGGAAGATATGACAGTGGTGAGGTGATGCTGATTGGGGGAGAGGGAAGGAAGGGGAGAGTTCTTTTTGCAGGGAATGTGATAATTACATTGATGGTTTCTTCCTCCTCACCTTACAGATAACTTGGGGCTATTTTCATACATTTTCTAACATGTTTTTACACCTTGGTCTTTCACCAGGTGTTTCTACCTGGTGGTTCTTTCCCTTAAATATCTTATACAATGGAAAAAGAATCAACTACAGAATTACTATGCTATAGGAACTTAAAATAGAACCCAGTTATTGCTGTCGAATTCCAGTTGTGAACCAACTCAGCAGTCCATTAAAAAGATTAAAAGACATTTCTAGGTTAAATTGTTGGCTTTTCCCTATGCAAATAGAATAATTTTAATAGATGTCTTGTTTCTTCAGTTTTAATTTTTGACTGCTTTATTGTATCCAGATGCTAAACACTGTTCATATTTCACTACACATACAACGAGTTCCCAGTTGCACAATGTAATTCATTTCAAAGTAGTCCCTGATTGCTGAGGGTGGTTTATAAAATCAAAATGTCCCTTTAAAAATACCATCAGGCAGTAATTTTTACAAGTGTTATGCTCCAGTCATGTAGGCAATTAGGTGTTAGGAGCTTTGAGTATGATATTGATTGATTTCTCCAGAGTCATATCCTGCCATCATTCCCCTTGGAATCAACAGGAATTTTGAATGAAAATCAAAATCACGATATTATGCTGTGATTAAATGCCTTCTGGATGATGTGATACAGTGAAAAAAAATGTTGAGAACATTCAAGATGGGACTATTGAAAATATAAACACAATCCAATACAGGAACTGCAGCTCTCCTGTTCCAAGGAAACTTTCACAGAATCACAGAATGGTGGAGGTTGGCAGGGACCTGTTGAGACCATCTGCTCCAACCCCCTGGATAGAGCAGGGCCAGCTAGAGCAGCTTGCCCAAGACCGTGTCCAGTTGGGATTTGAATATATGTATGGATAGCAACTCTATAACCTCTCTGGGCAACCTATGCTAGTGTCTGACCATCACTTTCATGACAGAAGTCCTTACTAAACTGCCTACCCCTATCAAGAATCAATCATATAAGTAATGCCAAAGTGAACACAGACAAAGGTACCTTTCATGTAAGATAAGCTATACATGCCTGTGCTGTCAGTCTTTTTTCCACATAGTTTCCAAGGGGAAATTTTAATCTTCATTGTGAAGTAGCCAAGGCCAGTTCTGACATGCTGGTCTCTGGAGACATAAAGGGAACATCTGTAATCTATATGCACAAGCTCTGACAAAAATCTTTATACCTAGATGGGGTGAAGATGGACAGGAGATGTCACTACCTGGTTGTGTGTCCCAAGGATGGTTACTGTCTGAGCATAAAACATAGAATCATAGAATGGTTAGGGTTGGAAGGGACCTTAAAGATCATCTAGTTCCAACCCCCCTGCCATGGGCAGAGACACCTTTCACTAGACCAGGTTGCTCAAAGCCACATCTAGCCTGGCCTTGAAGACATCCAGGGATGGGGCATCCACATCTCTGGGCAACCTATTCCAGTGCCTCACCACCCTCTCTGTGAAGAATTTCTTCCTGATATCTAATCTAAACCTCCCTGTTTTCAATTTGTACCCATTACCCCTTGTCCTATCACTACAGGCTCTTGTAAAAAGTCCTCTCCCAGCACCCTTGTAGGCCCCCTTCAGATACTGGAAAGCTGCAATGAGGTCTCCTCGGAGCCTCCTCTTCTCCAGGCTGAACAAGGCCAATTCTTGCAGCCTTTCATCATAGGAGAGGTGCTCCAGCCCTCTGACCATCTTCGTGGCCCTCCTCTGGACTCGCTCCAAGTGGTCAATATCCTTCTGATATTGAGGGCTCCACAGCTGGACGCAGCACTCCAGGTGGGGTCTCACCAGAGCAGAGTACAGGGGCAGAATCATATGCATTGCTTTTATCTAAAAAGACCCAAACTGCAAATGACAGGATAACGTAGAAATGCCAGTGGGTAATACAGGGTCCACTTCTCTGAGCATGATTTTATACTAAGATTATCCATGTCAAAAGCTGCAATGAAAGACCAAAGGAAAAGGCAATTGCACTATTCAGTGGAACAAATACTCTGCAATGTTTCTAACTGTGGAATGATTGCAAAGGAAGGATTTCCTAAACCTTAATTCCTGCAATCCCATTCTGGGGAAAAATAGATAAACAAAAAAAAAACAAACAAACAAACAAAAAAAAGTTGAGACACATACACTTTCCATTTAGAATCGGAATAATTTAGGTCAAAACAGACTTGACTGCTCTGACGTACATGTGTATCAGCAGAGAAACTGGCAAACTGCCAGAGTATAGCTGATTTACAATCTACAACTGAACTGGAAAAAACATATTCAAACAGCCAGCACTGAGGTCAACAGACAACTTGGCATTCAAGACACTTCTAGACTACTACAAAACTGCCTGGATTCTTGTTACTGCATGCAAATATGAGACAATGAATCCCAATTAATTGTGTATAACGCTAGGCTCTGTGGGACATATTTGAAATACCAGTTCTGTGCTTTAGAGAACTCCACCTCTGTCATAATAAGAAACATTATTTCAGTAATAAAGCAATTTATATGGCTTAGACTTTAAAGCTCAGACTTTTTCTTGCTCCAATCAGATGTGCAGGCTGGCCCACAGGGACTCTTAACCCAGTAACTCTTCTGCCACACCGATATTAATCAGAGTAATGTCTTTAATACAGTAGATTTTGCCTGAATCTTGCGTTTGGCCAAACCACATTCAGCACAAGAGGAACAC
>NW_010270262.1:0-15145 GCF_000690775.1 Eurypyga helias | reverse complement strand
ACAGAGATATTCTGCCCACAGCTAGAAGGGCTTCTGCTTTTGGCCAGATTATTCTGGAGATGTAAAACAAAACTATCACATAACATCTGGGAATCCTAACACATACCCATATCCTAACAAAGACTAATCACAGTGGTTTCACATTTAGAAAAAATCAAGTTAGCAGAAACAGTAAGTAGTCAGGAAGCACTTAGTAAAAATCCTCCAGAAACTTCGAAAGCTTACAATATCCTCAGTATTAAAAAAATCAGGTAGCGTCTTAATGTTTGCAAAATCCGTAAGGCAGGGAAAAAAAGTCAATACTGTTTCAATGAAAAAAAAATAAACCAACCAAACAAAAAACCACAACCCACACCACTCACAGGTCACTGCAAGCTTTCCAGTTGCTGGTTCTTGTAACTAGATTTGCCCAAAGAATTTTCAGTTCTAATGTTAAAAACTGGAAAATAGTGAAGAGCAGATAATTTGATTAAATTTTTTTTTATTTATTTCATTTATCCTTCATTCCATGTACTTCATAAGAGGCAGTATCAGCAGTTTTGGTATTATGATGCAAACTTCTACTAGGAAGCCAGTGCTCATGTGCTTGCAAGGAAACATGCATATGCAAACTTGACTCCTTGGAGCAAACAGCCAACGGAAACTGCAGTATGAAAAATTGCGTATGTCCTACACTAAGGGCTTCTGTTAATCATCTGCCTATTCAGTTAATTTCTCAACCACCTTAAAGAATGAGAATATATTAGTAGTTCCTACATCTACTTTCATTAAACTGATTATAAAAGTATGGATCAAACAAATGGCCAAAGAAAGGAAAATAATCCATGAATGCACTTCAGTTCATTTGACCTCAAAATACCTTCCCATCGAAAGATTCCTTTTTTTTTTTTTTTTTAGTATCACCACTCACATACACTCCAGAAAATTAAAAATCATTTAATAGTTCTTTGGAAATGTACCTAAATTTGCCTCTTCAAAGGTATGAACAAGCAGCAAAGACATTTTTATAAGCATTTTGAAATTCACATTACAGAGAATGGTTTGTGAAGCCTGCGAGCATGTCATGCAATTGACCTTTCCTTTCTTCCAAGTAATTAAAAGACCCTTAAACTGTATCAGTTTTGGCAGTGGGTGTCTCTCAAGTACATGGATTTAATCATCAACAAGATACCTCTCACATTCTCTTTTGTTGTATTCTCCTTTCATTGTTTGCTGTTCCTATTACAGAAATTCTGCAATCCTAATGAGAAAATTCAGAACTTAATCTTCTGAAATGTCTTTCTTCCTTACCCCTCCCTTAAAAACATCCAAAGCTCACATTAATACCAAAATTGGAAAAGCTGATAATATCTAAATGTTTGAGAGAGTATAATGGAAGAAAATAGGAGAAAAGCATCCTTACATGAAACATAATCTAAGATTCCCTGCCAAGTTCAGAATGTGCATTTCACCATGCACCTTTTCATCCGATTGTGTCTAATCTTTCACATGTTTGAAAAATGAGAATAATAGAAACATGATCTAGCAATGGCTGTATTAGTGGATAATGTATTTCACATAGACTGCCAATGAATTATATAGTTTGTAAGAATATTTTTGCATATATGGGATTAAGGGTTTCTTACTTAAAAGAATTATCAAAAGCTACACGAAGTACTGTATTAGAAATACTCCCTGAAAAGAAGCATATCTAAGGCTGCTTTGTGTTGTTCCTATCGTCATATTGAGGCCCTATTATTCTAGCTACCAAAACATAAACATAGGAGTATTTCTCACCCTCAAAAAAAGGAATTGTTTATATCCCTGAGCAAGCTCATCTTACAAGAACAAATATATAAATCAAATGAATTATAGATTTGGTAAAGAATCAAAAAGTCTTAGAGGATTTGCAAAAAATGGTCACATACTTGTATCACATACATGTTTTGGGAGAACAAAGACAGTAAATACTTCCTTTTTGTAGGATTTGCTTCTTTTCTACCTGTTCTTAATTTGGAATTCAGTTCTTCTCACATTGTCATGTAGGGCCTCCACATAAAACATTCAAACTTTTGCACATAAAAAAACCCAACCAACCAACCAAAACTACAACAGCAACAACAAAAATTAAGGTCCAAAAAACCAATGTTAACTTGGCAACTTCTTACTTGAATATACACTGAAAACAGAAACAGCCATTTAATATAATTACTAAAAATAAACGTTTCATCTTCTGTTGCTTCTCCGAGGAAATCAGCAGCCCAAGCAAGGAGTAAGCAGATCTGCCTGGCCTTGCACCTGCCACAGGCAAGCATCTGCAAGTAGATGCTATCACAGAGCAGCAGAAACAGGGTAGTAACTCACTGCTACAGAAAGCAGCAGTTCTTCGCTCCCTGACCTGCTCCATTCCATCACACATCTCGCCATAAGTTAGTGAGATCAGTTGCGGCACTTCTCCATAAAGACATGTTCGGCAGATTGGAGGGTATCAGTCCAAGTGCTGGCACTGGCTAATGAACGAGGCTGTTTTAATAAATACAGAGGCTCCGCCTCCAGATCTTGCTTGGAGCTACCTTTGCCACCCCTAAAGGCTGCTTTCTACGTCAACACAAAATTAAAATCCCACTAAGAAAATCAGAAAGTTCGAATAAAATTCCCCTGAACAAAGAAGAAATGGCAGTAAGAACCTCTATAGGTAGATGGACTGAGAGCCCTGATTCGAATGTGCAACTTAGACCAGGAAGATATTTTGCATGCCCAAACACAGATATTAAATTATTTCCTTTAAGAGCTGGATACCTTTGGAAGAGAAGCTTACTGAGGATGGCAAGGATCAAAAATTAAACAGACAGGAAATATCTAATCAGACAGGAAAAATGTCCAATACAGGAAATAGTCCGGGTAACCTCAACCAATGACTTAACTACTGACTGTGCTGTTTTCAGGCAGGAACGAGCTGCTTTACTTCACAGTGCTGTCAGCTAGCCCAGAGCAGCCAAGAGAGTTGCTTGATTCTATCGTACGTCAGGGTCAGGGCACACGCGCAGTTCAGAAGCGGGAAGTGGCCTGGGGGGGTCGTTAAGACTTTGGGCTAGCTTGTAGTACTTAACTGCCAGATAAGGTTAAACCACGACACTGACAAACAAAAACTAGTATCTACAGCAACACTACAAACACTAACATTGTTAATAGCAGTGCTTACCTCTCCTGGGAAGCCAGCTTGCTTGCTTTCTCTCACTTAAAGCTCCATCGGCGTCACTACATTAGTGGCTAACTGTCGCTGCAGACGTAGGGCAAAATGCCTGTGCACAGAAGACCCCTCTCTTCTCCACACAGCAACACCAGCAGACCTTTACGTTTAGGAAAGGAAGGAGCTTTCAGCTGCCAGGCTTCACTGTGCATCAACCATGCAGTCCTGTTATAATGGACCCCATGGAGAATTGGAGCAATGAAACTAGAAAAGGTGAGACAGATCCAACCCTTTGAAGGACCCTAGACGTAAGTGGTAACAGTCACATGAGTGCAACTGCTTTAGTTTGTTTAATTTTTTAATGCTAGACAACAAAGTGTGTGCTTCAATGGATCACACCAATCTGATCTAATACCACACTGCTACCTAAAAGGGCAAGCTCCTTCCCCTAAGTAGTGTATT
The DNA here is from genome assembly GCF_000690775.1 of Eurypyga helias. Classification (NCBI taxonomy): domain Eukaryota; kingdom Metazoa; phylum Chordata; class Aves; order Eurypygiformes; family Eurypygidae; genus Eurypyga; species Eurypyga helias. Next base: position 11,514 of record NW_010270262.1, on the reverse strand, counting down.
ACTGCTGCTTCTCTTGTATTAGTGCAAGCATTTGTGCGGCCACATGGGGAGCTTATCAGAAAACTGATCTGGCTGGAATTAAGCCAGAAAAAAAAACATGAAAACTGATTCATTTTCAGTCAGCATGGTTCCTTGCTCCAGCATACTGTGTGCTCCCTTGGCAACAGCCCAAAGGACAGGGCAAAACACATGGCAGGGGATGAATGGGAAGGCAGGATCTCTCTTTTCAGTAGAAGACTGGCTTAAAAACACCAGCATCAGAGACGTGGTATTAGTTAAACAATCTGAATGGAAATTTTAGCCATGGATTGTACATCTTCGCCATAAGGATGTACGGAAAAAAAGGCCAATACTTCCTTTGTAACTAAAACCAGAGATACTTGGTTCAGTAACACATCTTTGATTATAGAGGAGGGGTGCATATGATTTCCTTGAAGCACGTAAGTTTACTGAAGTGAAAAGTAACGCTGTTCTTGCATTCTAGCGGTAAAACTTGGTATAAATGGTGCACACTTCATAAAACCGAGAGCCTGCTTTGGAGACCAAAATAGTAGCTCTACAGTCAGTGCTCCAAAACATGAAAGCTATGGCTGGGTATGCTCTTGAATGAATCATCGGTGGGGAGTGAATTAATCAGTGTAGAAACCTCAGTGCATAAAGGAAAGAAACTGAAGGATCTTCAGTTTGAATTGTTAATTTCATTGTCTTTTCAATATATTTCGATGGTACAGCCAGTCTTTCATATCGCGCTGAGGCATTACCATTGCTCGGGGTTCTTCAGGGAAACTAACCACATCTATCACATAACTCAGATGTATCCGCAACTGAGGTTTTTCATTTTCATTACTGCCCAAAAGCACAATCGAATTTCTTCAATTCTGCTTTTTCTGCAGTCACGTTTTTATGTGTGTTCAAGACTAACATGATAATTTATCATGCAGAAGTGGTTATGCAAAACCGTGTCTATTTCTACTGTAAGAGGGTGGGGGTGAAGGAACTTAAGACTTTCAACATGAAACTTCAATGCAGAAAAACACGGTTTATTTTAAAATGTCATTCCTATGACATTTTTGCCTTTTTTGGAGACACGTGCCTTGTTTAAAAGATACAGGCACTTCAGAGCCCACAGTTCCCCAAGGAAATGAAAATGTGAGTCCGATTTCTTGCAGCTGCATAAAAGCACAAAAAATTCAAGCATTGAATCTTAACTTTTTGTTTGATTATTGCTGAATGACAACTTTAGGATCTTTACTCCTCAAACAACTTCCTTTCTTTAATCATCCTGCCAACTCGACTTCCCATGAAACAAACCCCACCTTTTACTACTGGACTTGCAAAAGCCTCAGTGAAGAAGTACTCTGCAATCTTGTAGCTGATTTAGATTGCTAACAGAAATCCTTTATCAAATGTCACAAAACCTGCGATTACACCAACACCATTTGTAGATACTTGATTGCAACAGAAATGAAATACAAGAAGTATTCAACTATGCATAAAAATTTAATTAAATCTTTCCAATACTTGACATTATAGATATTTGTAACACTGAATTTTGATCCCAGAACTTCTTAGATTTCAGCTCTCTGTGTCTTGAACGGAAGTTGAGTTACATATTCAGTATTAGACATGAAAGAGAACAGGAAGCACTACTAGTGAAGTGTATGGCTATATAACATCCTGCCTTTGAAAAGAATGCAGAAGACACACACAGACACTATTGAGCTCTGCAGCATTCACTTGTGCAGGACTGCTGCAAGGCCACTACTTGTATAATGAAAGACATCTTTAAGGAAGTGCATGCATTTTAAACTGGTGGATAGCTATATCCCTATTTCCTCCCATTCTCTAACTGCCAATTGAATTTACTCGGAATTGGAAGTTTCTCCTCTAGAAAGCAGCATCTCCAACATCACAGTATCCCCCCCCACCCCACTCCCAGCACTCAGTAGTCCAAAGGAATTGGGAGCTAAAGTCACTATACCACTCTACATATTCTACCCAGATTTTAAAACACTATTGGCATTTTGTTCTTTTGTGCAAGAAGGGCATGGCTTTCTGCTTTCTCCCACCAGTCTACACACAGGTTTTCTCCACACCTTTGACCTACTCATTCTGATTCAAGAACTAATAATACAAGAGCAGCCTCAGTTTTTCCCTCAACTCTAATGTGACCATCCAGTACAAAGGTGTTTCTGATCATAGAAAGTTCCTATTTTAATAAATGCAAGTTTCTAGTAGTGTTGCTACACAACACACGAGAGATACAACCTTGCAGTCACTCAACTCAGACCACAGGGGTACAAAGGCCCCTAAAAATGCTTTGCAAAACTATATATAATCTATATATTAACCAAAAAGGGTAACAGTTTGTGGAATGATTCTGCAATGCCTATTGCCTTTCTGTCTTCAGAGTTACACCACCATGTACGATACACAAAATTGAACTTCTGTAAGAGGCAGAAACAGATAGACCTTATTAAGAATGAAATAGCAGCATGTTAGTGCCCATAAATCCATGCTAGCAAAAAAGAGCTGCATTTCACGGTAATACATATCTTTAAAATTCTAAAATGATAGAGCAGCCTTTATCATTGCAGCACATAACTAAAAGAAGCAAATTAAGCACATATATATGATTCCTGTCACCTGCATTATCTAATGCAGCACTCCTCTCTGCTAAGTTAAGTGCTCTTCTACTGTTGTCTGCTGCACCACTCTCTTAATGTTAACTTCCATGTGATTTCTGTATCTACAGAAACACGCTCTCACGTTACTGTGGTTACTGTTATTAAACAAATCTGCACACCATAAAGTCACAGTTCTGTAAAGGATGTTGTGATGCATATTATCAACAAGTAATATTTAGGAAGAAATATCTGTTCAAAATTGTATGACAAGTGATACTTTAGGTAAGAAATAGGATCTCCGAAAAAAGTATCAATGATTCCACATGAAGTAGAGGACACAGAAAATTCTGTTGTCCATCATACATATCCTTATATATGTGTATATACTGATGAACATATATGCATACGTGTATATATACATATTGTTAAATATTTTAATTTTTTATAACCAGATCAATTGGGGTTCTCTATCATATTACACAGACAAATAAAAGGATAAATATTCCTTTCATTCAGCATTTTAATACATTAATTCAATTTCTAGAATGACATAAACAAGGCAAAGAGATCAAGTCAAGACTAAGTTATCCATAGCCTGAGGCTGCACTTACATACATCACATTGTACTTGCTAGACAATGCTGTAGTCTCTAAAGAAAATACTTTCTCTATTTTTGTATGTGCATTAATCTCACTGGCAACATATTTGAAAGATAAGCCTTTATCTTTAATAGTTGCTTTTTGAAAAACAGAATAATGACCTCAATAGCAGTTTACCCATGCTGCAAATGACACATTCTATCTGTCCTTTCTAAACAAATACATAATGTATTTAATCAAGTAACCCTAGACCACGCTGTTAATCAGCACTGGAATATGACTTATCAGTACCCATTTTCAGTTTCATTTGCAAAAATGATTAATTAGCTAATGGAATTACAATTATATAAAGAAGAAACTATGTCATTATCTGTCAAAAATAACGCTAGACATAGCTCTTACTTACCTTTGGATACGCAAGATTCTGAAAGAAGTTCTAAAATCAGACTTAAAGATAACATGACCTTTTCTAAAGTGAACAATTAATGTTCAAATAAGGCAGAGAGATGTATTTTTTGAAGACTTGAAGACAATCAACCAGAATTTGTACAGTGTTCCCCAAGTATGTGCTGAAAAATAAATGGCTACATAAAATGTACATGGCAAACGAAGATTTAGAAAAAAAAATCTAATATATTCTGATTGCATAAGTAGCAACAGAATATTTCCTACAAATTATAATGGAGAGTTTATGTGCCAAAGCTAGTACTGGGGACATTAGAAGAAGGATATAAAGTATAACACATTACAGAATGTTAAGATTTAGCATACTTTGAAAGTTTTTGGTCAAATCCTGTAAACAGAAGACATGCTTTAGTGGAATCAAGATTCCACATGAGGGCATAAAAATCAGTAATTACTTTCAACACCTTATTCATACTGATCCTCAGAGAGAATCAGATGATTTGCCAATAATATTACCGACACTTTCATGTGTTATTATGCAATAGGTAGTACCTCATGCTTACAGAAAGCTGAAGTTACCTTGGAAAAGAGTTCACTCAAGTATTCCTCACAACATGAGGCATGAAGAGTCATTAGAGCAATGGAAGCTGTTCAGTGATTAACAGGATTAGGCCTTTAATTCTTAAATAGTAAAGCAAATATTTTAAGTAACCAAAACATAACATAATTTTCCAGACAGTCACAGAAATTGTTAAGTCGAATATGAGGCAGAACAGCGGGACATTCAGAAGATAAAACTGCCAGATGATTTTTGAGGTGGTTAACTCACCACAGTACAAGAATTAGACAAACAAAACCAATCAAAATGTGTTTGATCAGCCACCAGAAATTCCTATCCAGGTTCAAAACAGTGCAACTCATCCCAACCCTCAAACTGAAAAGATTTAATATCACAAGAAGAAACAGCAATTTCGTATTTTCTGATAAGTACATCATCTCCCTCTTCCATATTCACCCTTTATTGTTTCATAGGAAGGGGAGAACCATGGAAGCCAATTCCTTTTATTGGGTCTGGAGAAAGGGGAGAAGAGAGAGGAATCTCTCCAGATCACCAAATAATATGGTGCAAACCAGCAAGATTAACAGTGGTCAAGACCAGATTCTTGTTAGATCCCTCTGTGCTCCCAGTTTGTTAGTATCACACAGGACACCCTTCAAAACTAATTTTTTCAAGCTCCCAACTCACGGTCGCCCCTACCTTGTCATAACTTTCTTCCACAGATTCATCACCCTCTAACTTAAGGTAACTTAAGTTCTGATGATATTCCTTTTCATTCAGTAAGAAATTAATTACTGTTCATAAACAATACACAAACATAAAAAGTCTACAAAAAGCATCTGCCTGAAGATAATGAAGCCTGCATCTGGTTAAGGGTTCAAGAGAAAAGTAAAGTACAATTACCTTATAAGTTCTTCAGAATGGAGAAAATGTGTAACACAGCTAAATCAAAGTATTTGCTTTCTTCTTTCTCACAAACCAAAAAGTAATCCTCAAATGAGCCATACTGCATTGAAATTTACTTTGTACACCACTCAAGTGTAATAATTACTTTATTATATATCTTCATGACTGTAATGACATCAGTAACAACAACAGCTGAGACTAACAAAAATAATGCCTCAAAAAGGATATTAAACAATCAGTGTAGAGTAAATAATTAGTTAAAATAAGTACACTATTCTAGAATTAAACTTTGCTTCTAGACATAACATGAAAACATCAATCTATATTCACACAGCCTTTGAAATGTAGTCCTGGACATTTTATTGTGGAAGCATGTGTCCCGATCACTTAGATAAAACAAAATCCTTCAGCAAATTTTGTACCTAGCTTGTGAATCAGCTAGAATAAGACAGGCACTGGAGCAAGGCTCATCATCTGTTTATGCATTATTTCATGCATGCTGGCCAGCATGTTGCTCTTCTTTAAACAGATCCCATTCTTGAGAAGTTGATGTTTACTCACAGCAGTAAAAAACCAAAATCCCTCATCTGAGTCAGCCAAATAAATTCAAGCCCACGTAATCTTTGTAGTTACTACATGGGGCAGTACAGGGCACAGGACATGCTATTGCCATAACACAGGTTTCTGTAGCTATGCTTAAGTAAAGATTTCCATTAGTCTACTATTTCTCTTTGCACACCTTCAGGTCAAGATAACTAATTGCGATATTACAAGGCTCTACCAAGAGATCTCTTAGTGCAGCTGCAGCTCCATCCTTTCACATCCTTCACACAGCAAAGAGAGGGAATACAAACAAAATATTGCTCAGAGCAATCGCAAAGATGCAAGGAATGTCATATTGAGTTTTCTTCTTTACGTAAGAACAGACTGTAAAGCACATGGAACAAGTAGGCAAGTACTTGGGACGTTTTCCCCCCTTTGTGGCAAGTTGAAAAAACCTGCTATGGCTTACTTCTGCAAGTTACCAATCACCTTTATTATAAAAATGTAAGACAATTTTGTTTGAAGGACACTTCAAGATTTTTATCTTCAAATACAGTTGAATACATGACTGGAAGCAGATTCGCCAATTAATTTTCAGTGATTTTCTTCCAAGCTTGATATTCATGTACACAATTACAGAAAGCTAGAATTATTTTCTAAATGCATCACTATGATGCAGGACTAGCGTATACTTATCTTTGATTTGTCTAATGGAAAGAGCTTTTAGGCTGTGTAAAATGCTAGTGATGGAACTGTCAATCATTCAAACAAGAAAATAGCTTTTTTCCTCTATTATGCTTTCAGAAGATATTCACAGCTACTTAACCTCAGTCCCTCACTATTTGTGAGTTGTTACTTCTGTTAAAGATGCTTTCTCTCACTCATGTCCAGAAATTTTGATATCCAGCTACTGGGAAAGTTCTGTGATTCACGAGGACAAAGAACAATGACATCGCTTCATGGGGGTCTGGACACAGAGGACCCCCAAGCCTGCCAAAGCATGCAAGTGGTCATGTAGTGGTCCTGTGCCCCCCACAGGATCAGCTGCCTAGCCTGAGAGCGTGGACAGGAGGCAAGAGTCAGCAAAAAAAAACCACCCTATAAAAGACCGTGAGACCAAACTGCGACAGGGACCCTCCCCACCAAAGACTACAAGGCTATGTATCAACGGGACACCGCTGGATCCACGGTGGTGACTATCTCTTGCAATTCCATCCCACCTGCTTGCTAAATTTTCCCCCTTTTCTATTTTCTCTCTCTCTTATCGCTATTTTCTTACAACAAAAATAAACTCCTTTGTTAGCGGCATCTGACCTGGTTTGTGTCTTGATCTCACTCTGGGTATAACAATGAATCTGTCCCTTCCTGGGATAACCCAGCTGGAACAACATATGTCTCCAGAAGCTCTGAACTTGCACTTCAGACACTGAAATCAGGCAAGAACAGCCTGCCACCAACACCTGAACACAGTCCAATACATCAGTCCCAGCCAGGTCAACTGTCATATGAAGAACACTTAGAAGCCTACAGCCTGCAGAAGCTCCAGCTGCTTATTGCTTTCCTCTTTGAACTAGGGTGTCACACCTTCCAAATCTGCTGCCTATTTGCTTGTATAATTAATACACCCTGGCCCATTTTAGTAAGAAAGAAAAGTTGTGTCAGAAGAACTATATTCCTGCTCTTTAAACTAACACACCTTAATTTTACTCTCATGGCTAAGAAATTGCTTATGTCACAGACCTTCAGGAAAACAGGAGTGTGGGTAACCTGTCAGTACAGGTGGAACTAGAACAAGACATGCATCTAAACTTAATGTTGAATTTCAGAGGCTATGTAGTTTTTGCTTTTTCTTTTCCTTGAAGGTGTACATAAAGTTACTTGCAACTCCAGTATTAATCCCATTGCCAGTTTTAAAATGGGAATAGAAATACCGCTTTGCTTCAGAGAAATGTGAAAATCAGCTGGTGGATACCTAGAAACCTTTTGAACACCCATGCTTAGCACCACAAAGGCCTGTGAAGTTCTGTGTTCATTCACTGCTAAGGACAGTTTTTCCAACCGTGAAAAAGTATAAATAGTAACTTTGCACTAAATTTATACAATTTTTTAATCATTATATCCTGATCTATTAAAACACATACACAAACAATCGTAACAGCTGCTAATTTTGAAAAATTACATAAGCGGCTATGATTTCTTACTATTAGGAGTAATTTCCTATTAATCTTAGCAAAGCTACCTCAGTCAAGGTCTTTGTGATTAGAAGGCACCTTGGACTAAACCACAATATTCTGGACTAAACAATCTGGACAAAACTGCAAGTTTAGTGCGTGGTGACAAATGGTATAGACACTGAAGGCAGACATTTGGGTTAGCATTTTCTGAATATTCTAAGTTTACAGAGCATTCTAAGAGCACAGTGTAACAGATGGGTAGAGAGAGTGTCTCCTGATAAATTACATACATCTCTGTTCCTATTTGAATTGTAAATATCATGTCGATACAAGTTATGCTGTGAATAAATTGCAGTACACACTTACATAATCTCCTAATGTGAAGTGTTGAAAAAAATGCTTGATGTTAGCTAGAAGCATGACAGAGTGATCTGAACGCAAGTTAAAAGTAGTTAATGCTGGATACCATCTTTGTAAACAGGTTTTGATGGATTTAGCTCCATCGTTTATAAACCAAGAGACTAAACATAAAGTGCAATTAGGATACTGAATGTCTTCAGTACCAAATCCCTTGTGAATTGCTACACGAAATATGGAAGCTGCCACTCAGAATTAAATATTGTCTTTTAGTATTTTTATAAAAACATCATTTTTTTCCCCACTATTCTCTACTAATACAATTTTGGGAAACATTCCATCTCCCAGTTCCTTGAAATAAAGGTATCCAACACAGTGAATGTAAGGCTGGGCAGTTGAAGGTAAAGTCTGCTTTAACTCTGATCCAGACTTTCACTCTCACTTGGGTGAGTCCAGCCACATCCAGACTGAAACTGGGAATACTTCCCATCCTACAGATTTAAGTATGCATCTGGATTACATAATAGGAGGAGACTGAGTGGGTGCTATCACCTAGAAATATCATGGGCAGGAAACCCCGTCACACAGAATGGAAGCAACATCATGCAGTGCAGGTGCAGCCTTAAACAATCTGTCTTGGACAAAAACCTTGCTAAACTCTAAACTCTCCTTATTTAGTGAGAAAAAAATGCAATCAACAGGTTAAAGAATAAAATTAATCACTATAGCCATGAATGGTAAGCTGCTGTAACATTCGGCAAGGTCGTTTGTCCAGCATCAATTGACACACAACCAGCTGCTTCGAAATCATGGCTAAAATGCTATGGCTGCATGACCCATATTTTGTGTGCCCACTAACATGTGGCAGGAAGTTATATGCAATATACAGGCCTTCACAAACAAATGTAAAATACTGTATTCTGACCTTCTCAAAAATCTCGTGTTTCCACACTGCCTGCAGACGTAGAAAGCCTCAAAATACATATACTCAAACCTTTCCTCTGCATTACTGCACCCACAGGGTCTTGAGAGTTCTTTAAAAGAGAAAGGTCATAAACTGCCTTTTATTATGTAAGCACAAGATAGAAAAATTCCTTTGTTGTACACCTTCCATTGTATCAAAAAAATACAGGTAATGGTATGGTAGAATTCACCTTATGAACTGAGAAATTTCTAAAGATGTTATTTGCAAATAAGTGTCCTACAGCACTGTGATGTTTTCTTTTGTATCTCACAGCCAGAAGATATTTTACTTTAAATTACTCAATAGAAATAGTTTTATCATCTCTGTGAAGCTGTTACTCCCCATGCAGAAAACTGTGAGATGGGCTCCCTCTAGAGTCTTATCTCTGATACAAACTTTGAATTCTAAAAGATTGCATAGGTTATTTATACATCCCAACATCCTACTTAGTTCCAATCCATAAAAAAGGTCTGAGATACCACTAGTGAAAAAAACCTTCCCATTCCCAGTTAAATAGGCTTCTGTAGTACAGATCAATTAAATTCTTAACGCAGTGCAGCCAATTTTGCTCTTCCATACATCTATGACAAGATTCAAATAAATTTTGAGATATTTCAAAAACCTGAAGCTAAGCTTAGAAGTGGAATTCTCTATCTTTAACTAAATGCAGTACATATATATAAAAACATCCCTTTCCCCCTGAACACCTCTTGAAGTTGTTTCAGTAATTCCAGTAGGACTCACAGCAACCTGGAGTTTGACCTTGTTTGATCCAGGCCAGAGGATGCTTTCCCACCCATATAAGCATGAGAACATGCAGGCAGATTATTAGCTGCACAGCAACCAGAGAAGGGCATCAAAACAACGTTTGCCATCAACCAGTGAAAACTGTACATAACCCATACTCATGGAAGCCATATTCTTGTCTTCCACCCAGAAGACAGTGAGTGCGGAGGGAAGAAGGTGAACATCAAAGTGAGACTGTGCTGTGTCTTCTTTCCCCCACCACATACACCAGGGAAGCAGAGCTGAAGCAGCATAGATGAGGGAATAGGCTGAACCAGGAAAAAGACTATCATCATTCATTTTTCTTGCCTAAGCAAAGGGAAATCGTATTGTGAATCTCAGGATATAGTCCCTGACACAACTCCATGAGCAGTTCCAGGCAAATATATGATACATCTTTCTCCAGCTAATACAGTAGCAGTAATGAATCCTAGGGACCAGGAATACAACAATAGGCTGTTTCATTTCGTTTTCTATTAACTGGTAAAACAACAGAAACAAACAACGAAAAAACCCCAAACTTCTGAATGTATAAAATCCCAGTGTAAATCTAGCACCTTCCCCAGCTTGTGCTTTTATATTCGTTTCCCATTCATCGGGAAAGAAAACACAGTATTTTGCCTTCAGAAAAATATACTATATTTTAGATGTGACAGACTCTTCCAGAACAAGGAGATTATTTCTTCCTCTGTCATTAACAGAGATACAACAAATCATAAATCCTTCCCTCACTTCCTAATGCTAGAGTCGTGCTCTTGTTTTGCCCTACAGTTCTAGATCTAAATCTCATATTGTACTTGAGAAAAAAAAAAAGAAACAAAACCTAGCACATCACTAGATTAAGATGGCTAATAAGGTTTCTTCAGAACATTCACAAATAGTTTCTCAGGGTTTTTTTTTTATACTGCAATTTATCAGTTAACTTACATTTTCCTTTTGCAATGACTAGGTGCATTGCTAGGGCTGAAATTGGTTATCCTCTGCGGAGTCTGGCAAGGAAAACGTATAATGCCTTTACTATCTCACTCTTCCTTAAATTCTTAGGCTGAGTACAGAAAACTGTCCGTACAATCTCTTAAAAAACAGTGGCACTTAATAAAAGAAGAGCATGTTGAATGGCACCACACTGTTCTTTAGGCTTTTGGTACTTATATGCCAGACCTCAGTCAGTTAATAGGACTACAGGCTTGGAGAGCAACAACATTCTAGAAAAGCTGTTCAGTTTTTAAGATTGCCTTATATTAGTGAGTAAGCACCAAGATAAATAGCAATAAATGCATTAGGTTATCTTTTCCTTTCTTTATGCTTCAGTGCAAAATTACATGTGTAATTACATTGCACGAATTTTCATTACTAATCCAGTTAAGAATTCCTTCTAGTTTTACCTATTACTAAAACAAGTTAGCATCTGTTATTACAGGTTGGAAAGGATTATCAAATACTGTATACAACATCACATAAGTTCTCAAACACAAAATTAATTCAGGACCGTCTCTGCCTTGAATTCATATTAGCTTCCTTTAGCTTCAATTAGCTTCCTTTCTTATTTCAGAAGTCCTACATCTGCCCACAAGCTGGTTACAAGATTTGGGGG
>NW_010270261.1:0-8110 GCF_000690775.1 Eurypyga helias | reverse complement strand
TACTTGTGCTTGGGATTGCCTCGAGGAACTGCAAAGGTTGTCTGTATTCTGCATCCAAACCTGTAAATGTGTTCAGAATAAAACTATATTCGTTTTCTAGAAGGTATGTGACATTTCATGTGCTATATGCGTGTAATTGGAGCACCTACAGCCTCAGGTGGGACTGATACTATGCATGTGTAAGGGTGCCTGTGAAACACGGCACTGTAGCCATACGTACCTAACTAAAGGTTTTATATGAGTATTGTACCAAAAGGTGTAATAATTTCTTCCTCACATGAAGAGCTTAAATAAAGGCAGTTTGAGTTACTATGGCATTTCCTTTAGTCCTTGGAGAAATTGTGTTCTACATTCTGAAGGCACGGGGTGAATCCTTTAGACGGTCCTGAAAAGGGCAGTTAAGAAAGAATGTTGCCAATAGAAACTTGTTCTTCTGTTGTAACAAGCAAAAGTTATTTGAAAAGACAGCATAGAGACAGGGAAGCTGGGGCGAATGAAAGGAAAGGTCGTATATTAATATTTTAATAATATAAATAAAACAGCCTTAAACTGTATCAGTCCTTTTACTGATGCCCTTGGCCACCTCAGTATCAGCTTCCTGGAAATCACAGTCAATCGGCACCATCTGTTATTGCCTATCAGGATCTAGTGTTGTGCAGGTACAGGGCCGTGAGGGTGGCAATGTCTGCAGGATTGGTGCTCTACTAAATAGAGGATGAGAAGCACGTGAGAAACTGTTGCTCTTTTACGTGCAACTACTTAGTCTTTTTAGAGCTAGTCTGTAGAAAGTAAGTTACGTGAGGGAGAGTGGAGGAGAACACAGTAATTGAAGATTTATGGAAGCAAAAGCTAAAAGAGAAGAATTAAATTTCTGAGAACTTGCATATATAAGTAATGAATCTTATACACGTTACTAACCCTGAAACAAACAATGATAATACACGCACGTTCTTTGAAAATGCTGTTAAGAACGCATGATGGAGAGATGGGAGTATTTCCGGATTTTCCTGTAGTACCTATATTTAACCACCAGATGGCAACCAGAGACTGCCCACCAATCTGGGCATATTTGCCTCTTATTTATTTAACTTCTGTGACCGGAGACCATAGTCCAACAGAGGCACTTCGCTTTCAAGGAAGTCAGCAAAAGGAAATACAGCTGTAAAATGAACATCACGGGTTTGGTTCTTCTGATTTCCACTTAAACTTGCCCTATATAAGGCAACAGTATTTGCTTATATAAAGCTACAGGATTTACAATTTCGGAAAGTGAGGAATCAGGCCTGTTGAAGTCGTATGTGTGCAAAGATGTGCCTGTGTCATGTATTTAAACGTGTAGGGTAAATTCATTCTTTGAGAGTTGCATTATTCTCACAGATCTTTTTCTGGTCTGGTTTGGTAAGGTCAGGTCAGGCCCTCAGCCTGTGAGGCACATTCAATTGAGTTATATTAGCCTAAGACAGTGAAAACAATAGTCCTGTTTTTACAGCATCTGGTGCCATGCAGCCTACCAGCTACACTGACACTTGTTGAATCTCATGCATTCTATGTGAGAGACTTTCTACACCCACATTCCTTCCTTCCTTCCTTCTTATGCCTTCTTTCATCCTCCATCATGCCTACTGAGTGGGAATTCCGGCAGTACTGTAATTTACTTGGAGTAAGCCTGCTAGGGGGAGCATGCTAGAATCCCACCTTCTTGTTTCAGCCCAGACTACCGCTCTTGCATACTAATGTTAAAAAAATACCTCTGTTCTTCCACTCTGACATCATCAGTAGCATGAAAGTTAAAGTCTGACTTACGTACATTGAAAGCAGATTGTTGAATTTTTCAGACAGCTGATTGTCAGTAGTCAGTGTTTTGCAGACAGGAAGTTCTGCTAGACTGGACCCTGTGCAAATTTGTCATGGGATGGGACTTTCTTAGAAGTGGTTTTACAATCTAAATAGTGTGTGGGAGTTATCACCAGGATGAGAAGGGACATGTCGAAGATCATAGGCTTCTCTCTTTTTTTTTCTTTTAAGGAAAAAAGGTATTTAAAGAACCAAATAAAAATATCACAATCCTTTTAGATCAATACTCTCAAGGCTGGCAAAAGTCTGAGTAGATTTAGAGAGCCATTTGCTGCCTCCCTGTGCATCCAGAAAATACATAAAAGCTCCATTAATATAAAGAGATTTCCTCTGGATATAAACAAATGTCATGCATTCACTAGGCCTCATTTTCTTTCATGCACATCTCTGTTATTTATGGCCCTTCCAATGCTGCCTATCTAAATTATCCATTGGGGCAGCAAGGGTATTAAAATGGTGGGGTTTTGTACGTTTCCCAAATCCTGCCAGCTCAGAAAAGCTCACAGCACACAGGCAAAATAAAATAAAGTTTAAAGCCAAAAGAAAAATTTGTATGGACGAGTGGATGACAAGAAAGGATGCTAGAACTTCCCTAGAAGTGCTTTGTAATGTAGGTTGGTACAGGGTAGAGGGAGTGTGTGTCTCTTCTCTATGGCAAAAAAAAAAAAAAAAAAAAAAAATCAAAACTTTTTGCATGGTTGGGGATTTAGGATGTGGTAATGGCTGGGGAATCTTTCACTTGGGTAGGGTGAGGGAATGACAAGCCAAGCAACACAGTTTTCTTCAGTCACTATGTAATGCAGATGAACAAAGGAGGGTTTCCCCTTGCTGCAGAACTACTTTTCTATAGATGAGCCTAATCACCCTTCAGCATAACACCCTGGCCACCAGCAAGCTCTTGGCTCAGCAGTCTCCATCGCCACTCAGGTTACTCCAGACTGATGTAAATTAAGTCATGTACAAGCTTAAATGGAAAATTGCATTAGAGTAGTGGGACAGCGTGACTATTAACAAGATCCTGTTGGATTGTAAATCTGTAGCTGAAGTGCAGTGGCAAAGGCTCTTCTCTTGCTGTGTTTACCTGATGGAAAGGTGCAGCATGGTGATGGGATGCAGCTCAGGTCAGCTAGTTGCAGCCATCACATTAAAGCAGTTAGCAGGAAGGATGATGTGATGATGTACCTTGATGTACTTAGGAAGGAGCACTGGGACCCACTTGCTTAGGTCACTCATACTTTTGCCCTCTCTTACACACTGGCTGAAGGAAACTGCAGGGCGAAGTCTTAGAGCTGTGAGCAGCTATTTCAGCTTTCTTATCCTTGGTTTTGATTTGAGGACTGGTCTTCAAAAGGGACATGGCAGTGAAGTTGATTCCTAAGTAGCCAGTTCTCTCAGTTCTACCTTAAATAGCAGCCTACACATTTGGGATGCTGCACGGATGAGAAATCACAGGCCCACTTCTTTCCTTCCCGAGTATTTAATTTGCTGGTAGCTTTTCCAAAAGGCTTCACCATTGACTGATTCCTGACCTACTTTATTTCACATGTGTAGACCGGGAAGAATTTCAGCACTTACTGTTGTCTTCTGGAAAGAAAAGCTGGCAATACTATTTTCATTTTCATCTTAGAAAACAAGAATGTTACTCATGTCCTAAGAAAAGGTCATAATTTGCATTCAGTTTAGGCAATGTGAAAGAAAATGTGAGCTTTTGAGACTTCTGAATGTCTTTAAAAAAAAAAAAAACCAAACCAAAACACAATTGCACACAGCTGAGAGTATAAAACTGACCCTTGCTGCTATGAAACAATATCATGATTCATAATACAAAATCTGTTTTTTTTCAACTTTGTATTGCACGAGAGCAGTGGTAAAACCTGACCTTCTAGAATATATATGCCACAATTTATAGATCTCTAATAGCTGCTGTATTATAGACTGCTTCACTTTCAGTACAGAGATACACAGAAAAGAACGAACATATTATATTGCTATTACTTAAGAGGGGCACAGACTATAGATCGCTTTGGAAACTGTAAATTACTTTCCAGAGTCCTCTTTGCTGCTAACCCAGAGTTATATTATTCTTTAAAGATGCATTTGCAGTGGTGCTGTCTATGGAATATTTACATTGTGAAAGGTCCTTGAGGTTGCTAAGTGCTTTGGTTGGCTGTGGGAGATTTTTTAATGTTAGATAAAGTATTCTTGCAAACTTCTTTATCTGCTATTTTGCTGGGCTGTTGGGATAGTTCATCGTTTTGTGAATGGAGTCATTAGAAAGGATGATGCTATGGTGCTTGGGCAGCCAATGGCTTTCACCCGGTGAAATGTTTGTGAAGCTCAGTTTGACCGTTGGTCCTTGCCTGGATCCTACTGCTTCAGGAACTGATTGTGCAAGGACTGTACTCTTGGACCTTTCTGATGTGTTCTGTGCTGCATGGCAACAGAAGAGCTCAGGGGTTATTTTTACCAGATGTTATACATGAGGAAATTCCATCTTGCATATTTGTTTTTTTAGAATAGAAACATCTTGAACTTTTATTATTATTTCAGAAGATATCTGTTTATATTCCAGAGAGCAATCGTGGTGCTACTCCTGAGATCACATGAAAATGTCTCTGCCTTTACATCCCCATTAACTGGATCCTTTCCAATATATGCCCTTATATCTTTGCATACTTCTCATATGCCACACTGGAATGCATGTTTGGGGGGAGAAAGTGTTATCTAACAACTGCAATAGAAACCCGTGTTAGGACTTTCAAAAATGGTTAGTTACTGCAAGAATTCAGTTTGAGGGAAAGCAAAAGGCCTTTTATTTTGTTGCTGTTGTTCATTTGATTTAGCAGACAGGCATGAGAATCTACTTTTGGAAAACAGGCCGCTCTGAGTTGTGTGAAGGTTTGTATCTGAGATCCTGTCTATCACAGTACCTGTGATATTTTGGGGACTCACTATTCTTTAGAATGAAACACATTTCAGTTTCATTCACATACACATATAAAGTAGTCGTCAAATAAAAATTATTACAGTGAAACAGGTCTTGTTTTTTCACTCATTTGTACTTCTACAACTATGTAGATGAGAGTAGAGCAAAGGGAGAAAATAATCAAGTTAGAAAAGAAAGACTAATTCTGCAGTCATAGCAATAGCATAGCAATCGTACCTACAAAATTCTTACTGAATAATCTGATTATGCATTGAAATAAAGGGCAGATGCAGAAAATGAGGTGGGCATAGCTGAAAAGGTCTGCTGAACAGCCTAGATCAACAACAGATTGGCTAATCAGATGTGCTGCCTTGAATTTCACCCCAAAATAATTTGGAGGGTGGTTTTGTTAAAGGACTGCAGTGTTATACCCTAAAGAAAGGTCTGCAGTGTTCCAGGCCAATGGTCTGGAAGATGTGAATGGTGCTGTGAGGTTAGAGATGAGCACTGTAATCACATTAGGTTAAGGAATGTTGTGCTATTGCCTATACCTGTTTTCTAACTAATGTGTGTGTTTGGTTTGTAACACACCCTAGGGTATTATGACCCATAGACTCCTCTGTGTATGAAATATCAGAGAAATCAGCAGGTGAAGGAGTCTCAAACCAGAATATTGCCTACTACGCTGTGACACGGCATCCTTTCCTTCTACTACATAGTCTATCCTATCCCATCTCTACACTGCCTCATCAAGCTCCCCCTTACCCTTACCCTTTCTTTCTTCTTTCTACTCATCATTCAGCAATATGCACCAATGTGTCTTAGTTGTCTCTGCAGATTGTTGACAAGCACTCAGACATCAGTCTGTTTTATAAATGAGAGCCTATTCTATTTTAGATCAGCAAATCTACCTAGGCTAAACCAGTTGCTTTCCAGTTGCTCTGTGCTCCTGTAAAAGTTGCTGTCATAAAACTTTACATCAGGAGGATAACAACTTCCTCCATTCCTGGCCAAAATTTGTGCCATAGTATTTATAAGACCTTTGAATAGTTGTCTTCTTTTCAAATGATTCAGGCAAAACCCCCCCATTATTTGACTTTTAATTCTGTGTATATTCATATGCTATACCTTGTCCCCATGGTATCTGAACTCTTTTTAGTTAAGAATCAGACTGAAGCTGGATGCCTGGGAGGCTCCCTGTTTTCTCTCCTTGGAGGAATTTACAGTTGTGTATCCTATCCACTGGACCATTAGGGCAGCAATAGCATTCTGGAATTTATTCTTTCTTCACATATTGCTTTGGTAATGACTAGTAATATCGTAGCACTGTTACATTAAAACCTTTTTTGCTCTGTTTGTTTGTTTGTTTGTTTTTCCCCTGGCATTCTTGTCTGGATCTGGTCCTTTAATTTTAATAGGCAACTATGAAACAATGAACCTATTCGCAAAATTGCTACTGGGTGTAGCTTCCATAGAAAAGTTCTGTTGACCTTTGGACATGTATTGTGATAGCATGCTTTCAAAATACTTTTCATGATTTCCAGAACAGTGATATTTGGATAAAACCCCTTTGAATTGTAATATTTTCAAGTAAGGGTATGAAGACAGGTGATGCCTAGTTTCTAAATCAGGTACCATTTATTTGACATGAGCCAGTTCCATGGTTAGATGTCTGCCTTCTTGCATCCTCTTTGAATAGGGTTTACAGACTTGAATCCTGCTTTTATTAAAGTCAGTGACAAATCTCACACTGAAATGAAAGTAAAGCTACATTTCCTTGTTTTGGAATTACTTTAGGATAGCTGCCAAGGCCCACAGATGATATGAAGATATCTTATGGTGTGGTTTGATGTCACAGTATAAATTCAGGTTTTCAATTCTGTTATATATATCACACACATACATTTATAAGGGCCTGTAGTGACAGGACAAGAGGTAATGGGTTTAAATTGAAAGCAGGGAGGTTTAGATTAGATATCAGGAAGAAGTTCTTCCTGGAGAGAGTGGTGAGGCACTGGAACAGGCTGCCCAGAGAAGCTGTGGATGCCCCATCCCTGGAAGTGTTCAAGGCCAGGCTGGATGAGGCTTTGAGCAACCTGGTCTAATGGAAGGTGTCCCTGCCCATGGCAGGGGGGTTGGAACTTGATGATCTTTAAGGTCCCTTCCAACCCAAACCATTCTGTGATTTTATGATTTCTTTGGATGCTTTTATAATAATAATGATGTAACAGTTTGTTTCATTTAGAATGAAACTTCCCTGTGCAGTGTTTGTAGACTGTAAATTGCAGTTCTGTGGTAGGATGAGAGCCAAAAAGTGAAACTACTAAGGAACAAATGAGCAATTAATTTGTAACAGCAATACAGATTCAAATGTAGAATTGCATAATTGGATTGAATTCAGTTTGCTCTTGACAAACTAAGAAAAAGGGATTTTTTTTGTGAAATAAGGACTGTAAATTCCCTAATGTTCCCTAATTAATTCACATGTTTCCCTGTAAATCTTAGTCTGGGTGGGGTTACCCTTCCCATTATTAAGGTTAGCTAGGATGGTTTTTCCAAGTTTGATAAGAGTTTGATCAGACTTGGTAGTTCTTTGAGCAGAAGGACTAATGGCCTTTACTTGCCAGGATTAATATGTGTCTCTCATGAGTAGTCTAAGTTTGAAGATCCTGTCACAAAGTCTCTATTAGGATTAAAGCTGTCAGTAACTCAAAGTCAGGTCAATCTCAAAAAGGTTTTAAAATATAATATATCATGCTGCCAACATCCCTTTCTTGCAAGATTGTTATACATGTCATCATACTGTCTAAAATGAATAGCACTAGTGATATCAGTCCTTTGTGAACTTTGCAAAGATGAGGTACTTACCTCTTTCTAGATAGGATACCAAGAGTAGAAAGAAGTTCTGACTGGGCTGAGTTTGTTTTTAATCAGTGTTTTAATAAGTGTGGGCGGTGGGGCACACTGGATGGTAAGAATTCAGGGACAATAAAGTGCCACTGTTGCCATGTGTAATGAAAAGACCTTTTTCTTGCCAGAATAGGGGTGAAAAATATCAATGAGCTTCCTAAGGAGGGCAGACTCTGGATTTATCTGTTGTCTGTATTTCTCCTTCTGTTATTTTCCTTTTTTCACTTTGGGTGTCTGTTGTGGTTTAACTTTATCTAGCAATTAAATACCACACATTCGCTTGCTCACCTCGCTCCCATCCCCCAGTGCAGGAGGAGAGTTGGAGGAGGAAACAAAGAAATCCATAAAAGTTGAGATATAAGAACTAAATTTAATATGAATGAAAATTATAGTGGTACTAATATTAACAATACTACTACT
>NW_010270260.1:22532-23421 GCF_000690775.1 Eurypyga helias | reverse complement strand
CTGGGACCCCCAGCCCCACCGCCCTCCCCTTGCCGGGCAGCGGCCACACGAACGCTGCCGGGACTCGGAGCAGCGCGAGGCAAAGGCTAATCCAAGCCCGAGATGCTAACAAACACTTTCCAACCATTTCCAAGGACAGCAGAGGGCTAGTTCCCGTCGAGACACAGCAGGGTACAGGATTTACCAGGCAAAGCTGACGTTACTCGCGGCGTGCGCTCTCCGTAAAGGTTAAAGCCCCGCGAGCCAGCGCGGGTTCGGGGACTGCGCCGTGACCCGCTGCTCCACGCACTCGTTTAATTTAATTCCTCTGGCTTTTGTCTGCAGAACACCTTCCACCCTTTTCAGCAGAAAAGAGCCAAAAGCCCAAAGCTAATATTTATGCCTTAGATCTCCTTGATGATGCAATCTAGTAACAAATCACTACTTAAATAATCCAGCCATTTAATCATCCAGAAATGTGTAGAAATAAGAGGATTAGCCTCCTATCCCAGGGAATTGTATTTTACAGGCTCTAGGGTGCATTTTTTTTCCCTAATAAAACAACAAGACCAGCTCGTGGCATTTTAAAAATAAAACCAAGTATCCAAGGCTCCAGAACAACCGAGCTGCTGGGCAGGAGGAGGTTTGCATCCCGGCTAAAACTCCTGCTCACCATCCGAACCATGGATCAGAGGACGTGTTTGACTCCTGCACACCCCCATCTCGGGGAGCAAACGCGGGCCAAACCGAGGACTCAGCCTGCTGCCTTTTCCTGGGAGCTAACTGGGGGGATCCAAACTGCGCCAGCGCTATTCCCACCCCTGGAGAGTTCTGCCAAGGCAAAGGACAAGCATCTTTCCTACAGAAAACACCTTGCTGCTCCCACCCTCAGCACCCCCTTACCCATCTT
>NW_010270260.1:21933-22450 GCF_000690775.1 Eurypyga helias | reverse complement strand
GGTATTTTTAACGGCGTCTGAACCCGCCATAAATCAAGACAGACATGGGAGACAAATGCTATTTCTGGGAAGCAGGGAGCAGCTCGTTGGAAAAGATCGTCACTTCCATGTCATTGAGGCTGGGGGAGCAGGTCCTGCCCGAAGGAGGACGGCCACCGGCACTGCCAGGGATGGGACATCCGCCCTGTTTAAGGGGGGGATAAAGCCTCATCCCTTTGGATATGGGTGCTGCCAAGCTGCAGCCACCAGCCGTTCTTCCCATCCCCAGTCAGATAAATGCTTTTCCTCAAGCTGGAGGTGGTTTTCATCCCCTTGGGAGGGAAGGTGGCAAGCCCTCAGATGCTGCTCCCAGCTGTTCGGAGCCAGGTGAATTCCCACAGCAAGGAGGTCTGATGGAGTTGGGGCAGCACCAGAAGCCCAGGTTTGTACATCTGGGGTCAGTGCCTGCCCCTGCAGCCCATTGTGCCTCCCAGTGACACCACGCAGCAGCACCCAGCGCTGTGACCGCTGCCACCAC
>NW_010270260.1:16254-21679 GCF_000690775.1 Eurypyga helias | reverse complement strand
CCGTTACCCCTTATCCTGTCACTCCCTGCCCTTGGGAAAAGTCCCCCCCAGCTTTCTTGTAGCCCCCCAGGCCCTGGAATGCTGCTAGACTTGGCAGAGACAGCCAAACCGTGGATGTTCCACCATGACTTCAAAGCAAAAGTCAACTTCCACCCCAGACAGCCCCCATTACCCCCCAGCCAGTCACGGTTTTTGGCCATGCCTTTGATCCCCCTCTGCAAATAGCTTCCCCCAGGCAACCCGGGGAGGACGAGGAGACCGGCAGTCCCGGATGGAGGCCGGGCTGAGAACAGCTGTAGCCGCTCGGGTCAGGGTCGGAGCATGTCAGCACGCAAGTGTGAAGCACACACAGGAGCTGCCGGATCCAAGAGCAACCAGGCTCCTCCGTATCAGCTTTTCCTCCCTGGCAGCCGGCCCAGCGCGCAGCCTGGGCTCAGCCAGGACGCTTTGCACAGCGGCGCAGCCCAGGCACCTTTTAGGCTGGGTTGTTTTTTGCAAAGCACTTGGCAAGAGGAGCAGGCAGGCGAGGTGGGCAGTAAAACCCCGTTAACTTCAGCGGGAAGAGTTCAGCTAATCCCTCTGGCTTCTGGTACTTAGCAGTGATTGACTGCCGCAGACACAGAGGGCAGAACACGACCTGGAAGAAGATTGGTGTCCTGCCCTTTCGTACCCGTTCGCAGACTTGGGAACAGCCCCGGCTCAGGAACAGCTCGACTCCCTGTCTACGATTTCAGGGTCGAGCCTGCGTGTTATTCTCCAGCTTTTCATTACTCAGCAGAGGCCGCAGCCAATTAATGCCAAGAACATCCAAGTAATACAGGCGACAGAGTCCAGAGCCTTCACCTTTTGCCAGTAGGAAACTCTGACGGTTCAGAACTGGCAGGAAGAGGGGGCAGCTTTGGCTGCAGACTTCAGCCCGCCACGGTAGGAATTTGTTACCTCAAAAGGTAAACATGACTTCAGTTCTGTATTCCTGACAAATGCTGGCTCGCTAAGGAACCAAGCAAACCGACTGAGATTCCTCTCCGACACCAGGCTTGCTCTCCAAGCAGGGCACCCACCGCTCTGCAGCTCCCTTCCAGAGAGAGGCAGCTGTCTGGAAGCGCTGAAATTCCACAGGCTTCCAGCTCCACGAACCAGAAATCACAGAAACGAGCCTGAGAACAAAAGCACTGCAGAGCTGCTTTCACCAGCGAGCGACAAGCCTCTGCAAACAGCGCGATGCATCACGCTGGGGTACGGCATGGTCTGGCAGAAGCAAGAAGGACCTGCCGTGAACCCTGTTTAAATGAAGAAAAGCACTAATCACATAAATTATCGTGCCTTTGCTTACTTCGTTGCCATGTATAACTGAGCTCTCCTCAGCAACAGGTTCAAGCATCCCAACTGGGAAGCGAGCAGGCAGCGCTCTCTTCCAGGCACCAAGTCCCAGCCCACCCTCCTGGGAAGCATCCCTGCTGCTGGCCGCGAGAGCAAGACCCCAAGGTGCCCTCGGGTTTACAGCCCCTGCTCTGTAAATTGCTCTATTACTGGGTAATAACAAAATCGGGGTTAAGCCCCTGAAGTTTTCCTGCTAGGACTTGGAGTTAATGCATTGGGCTACTTCCTTCCCAGCTCTTGGGAATTGTTAGCTGCCATCAGTGTGAAGCTCAAGGGAAAAATAAAGGTGTAGGTGCGCTGCAAAGCACAAAAACACAAATTTCCATAGATGAAGATTTTTCCCACTTGCTTCAGACAGGTTTTTCCACCCTCACGGAGAGCAGAGGGTGGGAGCCGGCTCTGGCCAACGCCAGGCAGGCGGCCTGGTGCGGCTCTTCCAGAGGAGCGTTCCGCAGGGGCCACCCTCCTGCCGCGCGCTGCTGTTTGTTCTACCGCTTGCCACCGCACGTCCGCGGAGACTGGAGAGCGACAAGCACCCAGAGACACCCGCACGAAATGCCAGCCCTTGTTAGCTGAGTAAATTGTGTGCTTAGCTGAGTCTTAGAGGAATCTCTGCAGAGTAAACACCGCCAGGACGACGGGCGGGAGTAAAGACGCGAAGAATGACTTCAGAGGGACGCGACTGAGCGGCACCGAACGCAGCCCCGCTGCTGGCAGAGCGGTGCTAGACCTGGGTGAACGGGCAGGCTGAGCTCCCTCCTGCCACGCTGCCGCAAGAGCCCCCGTGTCTGCCCCTTCCCCCCAGCCGACCGGCTTTCAACTCCCCCCGAAGAGCCCAAGTCCCCATCCGCATCCCGTTTCTTCCCAAAGGTGAGCCCGGGGCAGCTCAAAGCTCGTTCTCACTCCTCAGGTTTCAAACTTGAAAAATTACCTCTGCTGCCCATCACAGGGGGTAACAACAGCATGGGTGTCATTAAAGATGGAGCTAATTAGGATTAGGGAGGTGCAGCATGGCTGCGTTGGGCGCACAGAGGCGATGACTAGTCAAGACTCGAAGGAGGCAGAGCAGCCCAGCCTTCACCCTACCCTTACATCCCGCTCCGAGGCACAAGGCAGCACATTTAGCGCCACGACAGACCTCGAGGGCAGGAAGAGCAAGTCACAGACCCGAGAAGCTGTGACCATGCTGCCACCCTTCCTCACAGCACCGGCAAGGACCGCGATCTCCTCAGCAAGGCCTCGTATTGGCGCTGCTGATCAACCTTTGGAACAGGACAAGGCAGCGGCAGCAACCATTTCCTTTGTGCCTAACTGCTTTCTCCTGAACAAGGAATTCCTGAGCAAAGCTCTTGCAAAACATTATGTGGCAAAACACAGAACTTGGCACGGACTGAGAAATAAACATTTTGGCCACGGTCCCTTTGCCACCAGTGATACGAAACCGGGCATCTTGAGAGTTAATTCAGAAATCCTTTCACAACGCTCCTGAAGTGACCCAAATGATGCCACGTCCTGGGGTGAAATGTTTGGTGAGGCACTGGGACAGGTTCCCAGAGAAGCTGGGGATGTCCCATCCCTGGGAGTGTCCAAGGCCAGGCTGGATGAGGCTTGGAGCACCCTGGGCTATGGACGGTGTCCCTGCCCATGGCAGGGGGTGGGGCTGGGGGGGGTTAAGATCCCTTCCCACCCAAACCATCCTGTAATTCCATGATTCTGAAGTCCCAAATACCAGATTCTCCTGTCTGTCTCCCAGGTTTCCCCAGTAACAGTTTCAATACGACAGGATGATTGAATCCAAGAGATAATGCATTTGATATCTTGCTCTTCACTAATAGTAGATTAATTATCTTAGTGTATGTGAAGGAGTTAATTTAAATGCCAGAAACTGGCCTCTCTAAAGTTTCTTTCGTTCTTTCTGCTGGCCGCCCCTCCTACCTGTTACCCCCCCACAGGGTAGCAGGTCAGGCAGGCAGACGGGTGGCAGCAGAGAACCCACTGCCCAGGTTAGGGGTATCCCCAAAAAGGAGGAATACCCTGCCACAGCCCAGGGCAAAGCCTGAAGGAGAAGGAAGGGGATCCAGCCCCAGCCCCGGATGGCTGTTTCACACCATCTAGTGGCATCAGCTCACCTCGCGGCTCCAGCAGCGCTGCTTCCCTCGCTCCGTCACGGGGCTCCCGGTGGGCTCACGCTCCCAGGAGCCTCAAACCAGTCTGCGTGTTCCTTCCGGCTCACTCCTCCTGGCTTTTCCTTTCTTCATCACCTACGAGCGGCATCCTAAGAGAGCGCATTTCACTCGGTAGTCAGGCAGGAAGTAAAAGCAAACCGACCTCAACCAGCGTGCTGAGCGCGTTCCCACCAGGACTCTCGTTCCCCAGGCCAAGGCAGAAAGCCCCGGAACCGCTGAGCAGCACTGTCTGCTGGAGAGAGCTGAGCGATCGCGTTCCGCATCGTGCTCCGGGTACCACCGAGCTGGGCGAGCGCTGGCTACTGCGGGAGCGTTAGCACTAGCCACCGGGCCCCAGGCTCCCGGGGAGCAGACGGCGTTTCTTTAGCAGAGGAGCCCTTTCAGCAACCACCTGAGAATGAATTTGTTTACACCAGTTAGAAACAGTCACTCAGGAGTCACTTTTCTCCTTAAAAAACAATCCCCTAGCCTTTATAAAAATGTTTATTAACTTCGTAACAAAAGCTTTTCCTTAACAAGCTGGAGGGGAGTTTTCTGAGGACAAGGGGTAACGGAAAGAGGGAGATGGAGATGGGACATCAGGAAGGAATTCTTCCCGCAGAGGGTGGGGAGCACTGGGACAGGTTCCCAGAGAAGCTGTGGATGCCCCATCCCTGGGAGTGCCCAAGGCCAGGCTGGATGAGGCTTGGAGCAACCTGGGCTATGGAAGGTGTCCCTGCCCATGGCAGGGGGTGGGGTTTAAGGTCCCTTCCCACCCAAACCATCCTGTGATCCCATGCTGGAAAAGCCCCCGAGCTGCGCTATCTTCACGAGGCAGTCACTCGGAATGGAACCAAGTGCCCTCAACAGCAGTTTGCAGACACAAAGACAAGCTTGACTGAACCACATCCTGGGATCCAAGCAGATTCCTTGGTTTAAGCTTCAGGAGTATCCCAAAAGGTACATTCCCTCGCAGCCCTTTGCACAGGACAGCGAAGGTGTGGTGATGCTTACCATAGTTTGTGTAGCTAACCGTACCCCTAGGTAACGAGAACACGGTTTGTAAGAGAGGCTGAATAAAAGCATTTATTTTTGTGTGGCTCTGCAGTAAGTTCTCACCAAAACCGTGAGCAAGGTACACTTTTACCCCGTATCTACAGATGTGAAGCATTTAATTATTTACTTGATGACAAAGCAGGTCTGATGTCAAGCCTCCGTTACTCATCGTATCAAAATATTCTTGCTTCGTTACGGTGCAGGTTTGAAGAATGAAATGGTTTTCACAAGGCAATTTGCATATTAAATAATGCAAGGTAGTTATTCCAAGAAGAAATACATATTACCAAGCTGTTGCTAGTTATAATAAAATATGAAATGGCATAGAAACACTCTTAAAGTGCATTACTGCATCTAAATAAATAGCAGCATTCATGCCTCTCCAAAACAGAGGACCTGACAAGGAAGGAATAATGACCAGAAGAGGAGTATTTTGGGCTATAAAAAGAAAAAGCTGAAAAAATATGCAAGGCAAAAGCCTTGTGTCATTAATCTATAAATGATACAGCTCCCATATGAGACAAAGTGTTCTTCAGAAGTCCAGACACAACGGCAGAACGCCCCTACATCTACCAAAAATACACACCCCCCCACATATGCTGCTTCGGGATGGCAACAAGTGCCTCCCATCCACACACTGCCCTGCACAGGCCACTAGGAAAACAAACCCGGGGTGACAGCAAAGCAGGTTTTGTCAAGTATCACTGGCATCAGTCTGATAAAATCAAGGATTCCAACGCAGAAGTACTGTAAGCTCATGGCTTTCTTCGCCTAGAAAAGAAAAAAGCCACAAGCAACTCTCAGATTTTACACAGCAGCAGCTG
>NW_010270260.1:10294-16218 GCF_000690775.1 Eurypyga helias | reverse complement strand
GCACGCCTCGCCTATGTCCCACGCAACTCTACAATTAACATAACCCAAGAGCTTACTTGTCAGGAAACAGTTGGATTTTGCCTTCTTTTTTAAACAGCTATGAGCTTAAACCAAAGTTCCATTTCAGTTGTTTAATAAATTTAAATGAATACAGGCTCCAACTCAGCACTCAGGCAAACTAAAGGGGATTTACTACAATATTACAAGACTGTAGCAAGGCTGCAAGGGGCAGTAGCCTCCTTGTGCAGGTCCCAGTTTCTAACAAGAGATGTAATAAAGTGTATGAAGGGC
Source organism: Eurypyga helias (assembly GCF_000690775.1). NCBI lineage: Eukaryota > Metazoa > Chordata > Aves > Eurypygiformes > Eurypygidae > Eurypyga > Eurypyga helias. Next base: position 15,927 of record NW_010270260.1, on the reverse strand, counting down.
ACATATTTGTCACCTTATCTGAAAGGGGGATTACTGATTTCAGATACTCTCCAAAATACCCTTCCACCGCAGTTCCACACTGTTTGCGTTCCAAACGCAATAAGTTGAGTTGATTTTGGCTTCCCAGAAACCTCTTTACCTCCCCCAGCCCTCTCCCCTGCCTGCAGACCTGCACATTTTCTTCCCCTGAGCTGAATAAGTGACATCCTCAGTGCTGCCAGCCCCTGCCACGACGGACTAGCAGCTCGGAGGTGTCTGCTCCAGACACCTGACACAGGGGCAACTCGACCCAGGTATTTATAAAAATAAAATAGTATTTATTTCTGTGCAGGTTGCTATTTGGAGCCCTGTTATCTGAGAAGATGCCGCTGGGAGGTGTGGCCTTGCCTCCCTCATTCACCTCTGGGCAACAATAAACAGGATAAATTTCTATTTAAAGGATAATTTCTTGGGATTGGGGGAAAAAAAAAAAAAAAAAGGGGAAGGGAGGAGTACAGCAGGTCCCCCCTGACAATTACACAGGTAGCAGCTGGATATTAGCTACATCCAAGCACACCATCAGCTATATCCCAGAGTTCCCTCAGTTTCCTCCTCCCTATACCACACTGAAGCAAATACTAAGGTATCTGTAACCTTATTTAAATTTACCTAAAGATATGAATATATTTTACTACCTCAGCACCCGATGAAGGCTAGAGGGGCAGAAGAAGGGTACAGCTGAGTACTAAGTCACTGCCATCCCTAACCCCGTGCCGCTCTGGACCTGTCAGGCATCCTACACTTCCCAGGTGTTCACAGCCAAGACAGCACAAGATCCAACTTGACATTCCGCTCACTGTGGTGAAGGACAAGTTAATCGTGCTGCTTGGAGTCTCCTACAGGTCTCTCCTGTCACCCCTTCCCAGCGCTAAATAAGCTCATCTCGGTAGTAAGGAGGCATGAACCCCAGACCTAAACCGGGGACAGCAGCAAGGTCAAGGGGGGGAACAAAATAACTCTGACTTTAGACTTTATCAGGGAAGAGAGTGCAATAGCCCAGCAACAAAGGAGAGTGGCACTTACTTGGGCTGAGCATGATGCTGATATCCCGGTCCAAGAGCTGATCCTGCTCTCATCTCCACTGCCACAGAACACTGAGGAGACACAGGAAAAAAAATCAGTCTCTACCACCGACTCCTCCCTCCAGCCATCAGCACGACCCCAAATTCGCATCCCGCTGAAGCAGGACAGTCCCCCTCCTTCCTTTTTAGCTTACTCTGGTTTCTACATCAGTCCATTCCGAGTCCGCGGCATCCGCAGGCGGGTCAGGCCTGGAAGGGGATGACCTTCGCTTTCGGCTAGAAGAGAAGCATATGGGGGTAAGGAGTTACAAGTGTCAGGTATTATGGCAGATTCTCAGGCACAAGAACACATTTTGTACTTTGATGTAAACACCTTGCCCTCGGCAGCAGACCAACCTTAAAAGCAGCTACAGTAGGTATAAGCCCCTCAGTTACTTTCACACGATTTCAAATTAATGTGACGACCTTTTCCATCATTTGGACCTGTTACGTATCTCCAGCAGTGGCAGAACCCAAAATTAAGCCCACAGCTCACCCAGTTGGAGATTCTTGCTTGAGAGTCTCTACCTCTGTGAACTGCACAGCCTGTCCGCCGCCCCGGGTTTTGAAAACATCCCCCTGGGAAAGAAAAGCAGTTAACAAGGTAGAGTCAGGAGGTCAGCCTGCAGCCATCGCACTCCGGCACTGCTTCTCACACGAAAACGTTGGTGCTTACAGCTGCCCCTTCCTCGCAGGTGAGCGGCCAGCAAGACCATGTGCATAAACACGCTCTCCCCCACCGCACACAGGACAGTTCAGAAGTGAACACCATCTACCCTGACGGGCACGTGAAACAGCCGGAGAGCAGTTCGTACCGTGACAGAGAGCTCTGTAGGGTGATGACAACACTAGAGAAACCACAGCATCGGTTTGGTTTCAGTAGCTCCTTCCCACAGGGAAGGGGTACGTCCTCAGCTACTCAAGCTTGGCTTTTGGAAACACAGCTGGAGCTACTGTGCAGCAGCGAGGGCTGTTTTACAACCCCAGAAAGAGAGAGGATATTGGAAGGTGACAACTACAGGAAAAACAAGCCAAAAGCTTCTTGCTACAAATTACAAAGAGCTCTCATTTGCCTTAGGTAAGTAGGGTCAGCATTTTGGCACTGCGAGCGCTCACAGGCTGTCTCACCAACTTTGTCAGTTGACTACTAGAAATCACACGCTGGAGCATCCATGGCTACAGCAAGCGTACTCGTATGGCTACTGAAAATCAAACAACATCACTCCAAGGCTGACTCCACACGATTAGCTGCAGCCACATGTCTAACCCTCCCAGTACAAATGGATTACTGGAGAAAAACACCCCACTGCCTAGTTATTTTCAAGGAGAATGGTGATCAAGGTAAACACGCTCGTAATGGTTTGTATGAAATAACGCCACAGTTCAAGGAGAGCATTTTCAGACTCTCAAATCTTCCCTGAATCCAACCGCACCAGACTTTCCAAGCCAAACCTCTCAGCAGACCGCGTCCAGCGTACCCCTCCGCGCGCCAGCGGGCCCGCAGCACGACGACGCGGCCAGCGGTAGGTTCGAGAGGGTCAGCACGAGTTCCCAGGATGGCGTTTGCTTTACCTTGATCAGCTTTGTCTCAATCTCCCCATCGGAGGCGAGCTCCTGGTGTGTCAGCATGTACTTGTCACACTTAGCTAGGGCCTTCTCACTCGCAGCCGCCACCGTGATGGCGTGGGGGACGTGCGGCTGCATGACCGTCTCAGTGGGCAGATGAGAAGGTGGCTTATGATCTACCCATCTCTCCCCCGCTGAGCGCGACCGTCTGTGTCGGAGGCGAACTGGAGGCGCGTTCTGATCAGAGTGGGAGAGAATCAGAAGAAATCAGCACACGGCAAACCTCTCGGAGGACATCGTTAGCAGATGTGAACGGAGGAGGTCTGGTTAAGATGTGTCTGGGCAAAGATCAAAGCTTCATGCCCAAAGTGCTTTCAGTCTTATCCTGAAAGGCACCAGTACCAAAAGCCTTGCTTCAAATTAATGGATCAGCTCTGTGCCAATTCCTATTTTTTTTTTGATTTTGGGTACGTTTTATCCGATCTGCTGCATTCCATACCTAGTAAAGTTTTCTCAAGGAAGACATCCTTATGTTTGGCAACAATCCTCCTGAGATTCCAAATCAAAAAAGGACAGCTTTTTGATTAACACATTAATTTTGATTAACACATTAACCAACCAGAAAAGAGAAATTTATGTTTCCACGGATGCACTCATGGATCACAACGTATTTGAGGCAGCAAAGCAAGCAGGCTGAGCATGGATTTCCAACATCTCTGAAGGATGCAAGACCTCACCGTGCTTCCGAGTAGAGCAAAAGCGTCCCCTGCCCTAGCGCTATCCCTTCTGAACTCAGCTGTTGGAAAGCCATCAGAAATGATGGAATTTCACGTATTCTTATTTTACGAACATGAACATAGTTGTCAGTTGCTCAGGGAAATCAGAAAAAAATCTGGAAATTTCTTTAAAAACCTGGGTGCCTTGAAGATCTTTGACTGGCCTTTTGCAAGAGTATTTGCAGCCTGTTCCATTTACACAGTTTCAGAGACCTCTGAACCATGGTGAGGTTACGCAACCCACATCTATGAAAGCAAGTGGAGTTTTCAGGTGATGAGCATCAACTAGGATTTCTCTGACCCACAGACATGAGATTGGCTGCACCCTTTACAGATAGGCATCTTACAAGTCTAAAGAAGCTCTTAAAAATTAAATGTCTATAGGGAAACATGGCTTTTGGCAAACATCTTCCATTAAAATTAAAAGAAATTAAGAATTTCAATACTTTTTTCCCCCCATCCTTTTAGTGTGCAGCTTTCCATTGTTTTTTTAGAAGCAGTTCTGCCAAGGTGCCTTAGAAGTTACATTCTAAGGAGAGGGCACGCTCCTACCAGTCAGGTTTCACTGTGCCAGAGACCACATCCCTTACTCTGCTGCTGGTGGTTCGTGTGTTCATTAATTGGAACAGCGCTTGCTTAAAATACACGTCCCTTGCTTCAGCGGGCCAGCGACAGAAACGGAGAACACTACCCAAAATGAATCCCACCAGGATAAGCTTTCCTGCTCTTGAGGAGCTGTCTCAAGAGGACGGGGTTGTACAATTCTGATTTACCTGAGCCACTGTGACAGCGCTATGCTGCGACAGACCCCCCGATGCAAGCGCTGGCACGCATCAAAACGAAATCAAAACAGTCTCCCACCTGTAAGCAAAGCCCCCGTTTTTCAAGCAGATGTGAAAAATCAGGGAAGACTTTTTTTAAGAGAGTTAAAGTTAAGTCACACAAGCGAGATGTTTGCCCAAGCACCGTTCCCAGGAGATGTTTGCAGCCATGGCTCATCAGCCCACCTTTTAAGCTGCCCCAACAGACTAGGGTAAAGTGGAGGCTGCAAGACAGATTTGAGGAGACAGACACAAGTTAAAACACAGGCACATTCACAGCTAGAGAAAAGGTCTAGTTAGGTCAGGGGTCCTCACAGGACCTATCTACGAGCTAGCAAGAAATACACACACTGCTTTTGAGGAGTTTTTAAACGTCACTTTAAGAGGTCAAACAGAACGAGTAGTGAGACTCAGCTTTGAGACAGTACTGTCCCCCGAGAAACACATCAGAGGAAAACTCCAGCCTGTGTGCGGTGTGCTCAACGCAAGAGAGCGGTTGTAACGAGCTGTTACGCTTACAACACTACGTTTAGCTTTCGACAGGAGCAGCACTAACCCTGCAGCATTGATCCTCTTCTATCTCTAGCTCATCTCTACGCCTGGGAACCTCAATGACTCCAGTCCAGCACATCCCTCGCCTTCTCTCTGAGGTGTTATAGCCTCTACTTTGTTCTGGTTCTTGTTGTCTACTCCTTGCGTTAGAAGTGCCACTGGTCTGCTTGTGCGAAGGGGTTTTCTGCTCCCATTCCATAACACAGGATGCCACAGAAATGCTGCTACAAGAGTTAGAGCGTCTGTGCGCCTGCGGGTTGCTCGTGAGCTGCTGGCTGTTAGGGACCTGAGCAAAGTTACTAGAAGGCTAGAGAGAAGGAGAAAGAAATCAGTGAACACACAGAACTGTCAGCTTATAAGGCAATAAAACACCGAATACTGACAGTGCACAGTGACAATTCAGCACTCAAGCGTATGGTTTTGGACAGGTATCGCTTTGCAGTGACAGCATTAAGAAACAGGTATTCTTCCAACACAAGCAGTACTAGAAGGTAGGAGCACAAATAAAGAGCACTGATAAAATGCAACAGGAGACAAAGAATTCAAGTAAGTTATCCAAATTCTGTGCTTGGCAACTGTTTTCTAGCCACTTATGAGAATTGACCTACACCTTAGTTCATTTTTATAAATATGCTTTTCCCTATATCAAGGAGCGTTTTCAAGGTGACTTACAGGTACTGGTGAAGGAGACACTGATCTCTGAACAGGCTTCTCTCGGTCTCTCTCCCGTGAAGGCCTCTCCGGCTTTTCAGTTTTTGGTTCAGTAACGATGGCCTTCAGTTGCTTCAGTTTCTCATCTTTGACCCAAAGCTTGTTCT
>NW_010270260.1:0-10277 GCF_000690775.1 Eurypyga helias | reverse complement strand
GACGCTCCTACAAAGACCAGTGAGAAAAAGCCATGAAGTGCTCTGCACAAAAGCAGGAGTAATTGCACTGAAAGTTCGCAGGGAATGGCATACTCCACATGGAACGAAGTTCTTCCCCACTGAGACACCAGCTACTGGAAATAATGGCATATCAAGCTAAAGACTGGCTTTCCAGGTTATAAAACGGTACCATGTTTACTGCCATAGCAATTTTGCTTCTTAAATTACGACAAGTGGGAGCAGCCCAACTGTCTAGCAATGTTCCTAAAGTAGTAATCAGTCCTGCAGCAGTACAAATGAATCCCACAGATTTCCTTTCCTTATTGCTTGTCACATGAGGATACAGGGAAAACCCTGACAGTAGGCTTCTACTGACAACAGGCAGGAGAGAATCACCCCTTAGAGTGCCACAAGCCCAAAAGAACAAGTTCTAGATGTTGAAATGAAGTGACCAAGCACTTAAGGGAGCTGCTCTAGCTGCACCAAAACTCCTTGAGGAATTTAGCTTTTATAAATATAAGCTCAAAATGTCTGCTCCAGTCCACAATCAAAGGCAAACAACTCCATCCTTAAAAACCTACTGCTGTAGAAGAAACCCTCCCAACAAGCAGCCCCCTACATCGCTCCTTCACTCATTTCCAGTGGATGTGGCCGTGCACTTACACACTCCTTCTCCCACTTCACAGTTGTTTCGGCCACCATGCCCTGCAATCGGGCCTCCAAGCGACGCTTCTCAGAAGCCTGACGTTGCAGTTTCTGGCTCTTGCTTTCTAGTTCTTGCTGAAGATTACGTTTGTCTTCTTCGTAAATTGTCGCAGTTTTCTCCAAAATCTCAATCTGGAGGAAGAGAGGAAGGACTTGGCCATGCTTCTCAGAAAACACAGCCACCTAAGCCCAGAATTCCTCGTTACGTTTGACTGTTAACACCTACCAGGAGATATTAACTGTTGTACACAAACACCCAGGTAATCAATCTGCATTCCAGAAGGTTTCAGAGATTTTACAACTTTCTTAGGAGTTGCTCATCTTAACATGTTAAGAAGCACCTCACAAGAAAGCCAGAGAGCTAGGAGTTGTGTAAAGTTCCCCACAAAATACTCCTAATCTTCTTCAATGTCCATCTTCGAGCAACTTCTGCTGTCAGGCAGCTACCAAAAGCTACACAAAAAGCCTTTTCTGCTTCAGACAACGACTAAACTGACCTTGTATTCCAAAGTTTTAACTTTCTTCTCCAGGCGTTCCAGCTCCGTTCTCTGTCCTGCTATCGTCTTCTCTTTCTCTGACAGTTTTCCTTGGATATAGTTTTCCTTGGATACAACGCTGGAGTCGAAGTCTTGCAGCATCGTTTTAAATGCAAGCACTGCAAGAGAATCGAGAGGTTTTATCTTCACACCGTAACCCCTTAATATCAAGGGGGGTTCTGAGCCAGTCCCACCCATTTAACACACCCAGCTATTTCATTCCCTTGCCAAAGGGGGTTTTTAACGATGAACCTAGACAAGACTGGTACAGAGGAGACCCCTCGAGCAGTTAACGGGGCAGCAAACATCTAGCTGTGCGCCGATCCCTTGCCAAAGGGGGTTTTTAACGACGAACCTAGACAAGAGTACAGAGGAGACCCCTCGAGCAGCAACGAGGGCAGCAAACATCTAGCTGCGTGCTGACGTTAAATCCTTACCATTTAAACTCCTCTTAACGACGAACCTAGACAAGAGTACAGAGGAGACCCCTCGAGCAGCAACGAGGGCAGCAAACATCTAGCTGCGTGCTGACGTTAAATCCTTACCATTTTTGGCAAACTCCTCTGACAACATCTGTCGTAGTTTGTGGCGTTTTTCCAGGACTTCAATAAGCTTTGGAAGTGTTTGATCATCATTAATGTCCAATAGCTCACACGAAGGCAATGGAGGAAAGCTCTGCAGAAACATTTCTGCAACAGACTGCTCTTCTGTTTCTGTGAGATTCAAAGCCAAGAAAGTCTGTCAGCAGCTACAGAAGAGAAACGTTCCACCTGACAACGTGCAGCCACAGACCATTCAATCCAGTTTCATGAAGCAGACAGAACCCAGAATAATTGAGAAGGAGGAGTTAACAGAGGAGACAACAGTACTGAGAAAAGATTAAATGTGATGTCCTCTATTCATTGCTTTAAAATACCTCCAGGCAACTCTTGATTTCTAAAACAGGCCCCAAGCACACAAACATCAAAGTACCATCCTCAGCACTATTTCACAGAATCATAGAATCACGGAATGGTTTGGGTTGGAAGGGACCTTAAAGATCATCTAGTTCCAACCCCCCTGCCATGGGCAGGGACACCTTCCACTAGACCAGGTTGCTCAGAGCCACATCCAGCCTGGCCTTGGACACTTCCAGGGATGGGGCATCCACAGCTTCTCGGGGCAACCTGGTCCAGTGCCTCACCACCCTCTCTGTGAAGAATTTCTTCCTGATATCTAATCTAAACCTCCCTGATTTCAATTTGTACCCATTACCCCTTGTCCTATCACTACAGGCCCTTGTAAAAAGCCCTCTCCCAGCACCCTTGTAGCCCCCTTCAGATACTGGAAAGCTGCAAGGAGGTCTCCTCGGAGCCTCCTCTTCTCCCGGCTGAACAAGCCCAATTCTTGCAGCCTTTCGTGAGTCGCAATAACGGGACCACGAATTCAACTCATCCCCAATAAATTGCTTTGGGACTTACACAGGAACTGGCTTTACACAACAAGCAGCACTGCAGGATGAAACGAGCAGGACCTACTGCAGAGCAGGCTCACACCTCACAGTTCAGTGAAGTTCCTTTTGCACTTCCAAGGCTCAAATAATTTGTTCTAAAGGAGCCTACAACTCTTAACAGACAAAACCCAAATGGTGTTGTAATCCCCTCGCGTTCCAGCATTTACCTCCATGTATAGGGCCACCCCGCATCTCCAGTTTCCGCGAGAGCTCCTCCCGGAAGGCCTGGTTCCTAAAGCGCCGCCCGGGCGTTAGGCCGCAGAGGGGTCGATCAACAGGTCTCGCAACTTCAACTTCCTGGGTCATTTCCGCAAAGCGCATGACTTGCTGCGGAAGAAGGAAAGCGCGCTTAGCAACAAAACTAACCAGGAGCTGGCCCGTGGAAGTTTGAAAGTGACACCCAAGGGCAAGAAAAGCATTAGAGGAGACATTATCAAGCTATGATCTCCAGCAGTTCCCAGCTAGAGAGCTTAGGATGCCGAAGTGGAGCATCCAGAAGTCTTCCCAGTAACACCTCCCCAACCTCGGCCCCCAGGGAACCATGAAACCAACTGGGAGGCTCATGTTTTTCCAAGTGCTGTCGTAGCAGGGAATAAGGACATAAATACAGCGGAGTATTTGGGCTGCTGTACACAAGAGAAACTTTTCCTCTTTTACAAGCAAGTAGCACTTGTCATTTTTAAGAGGAAAAGTAAGATTTGGGAGGACACTTTGCTTTATAGTATATCTGATTACTAGTGTCCAAGCAGCAAAAAATATTCCTGTAGCCTACTGAGTACAGTAATGCAGTGATACACACGCAAAGAGCGTAGGAGGGAATGAGGTAAGGAGATCCCTAAGGGAGTTACCAAGCTTTCCTCGTAGTCCTCAGCTTTAGGATTAACGCACACGATCATACGCACTTTTCCTTCACCATCAAAATAGTTCTTGAAGAGATGAGTCAGTTTGGAATCTCTGTATGGAACCATCTTAAAATAAAGTATACGAAAGATGCAGTAAGCTTTCATTACAACAGTGTTCATCAAATCAAAAGATAATTAGTGGGCTGCATACCTTATTTGTTCCATACATCTGGTTTTCCCGCAGAACTTCAATACATGTTCTTAACGTCATGAGTGACTGATTAATGTTACCTTAAAAAAACCCCACAAAACAAGAAAAATTAAGTAGCCATTTGGATCACGTTCCCAAATTATTGAGCAATTAAGAATAAATTGCCTGGACTTGTATTTATGTCAGATAACTGCTCTAATCCATCTGAAGTACCAGAATACGTGGAACTAAACTCCTGGGTTCCAACTGGAGGATTTAAGGCCATCGAATCAGAGAACTGAACGCTCCAGTTCTTCCTAGGACACCTTTACTAGCAGGCAAGGCTAACACAAGCAGATTTTAGAACACGAAGTTTCCAGGCTGGCTAACAGCAGCACATACCTGCTTCTCGCAACCTGTTCCCTTCAGCCTTCGTCCTGTTGGTTCTCTCACTTCCAGCCAGATCAACCAAAGAGAGTTGGCTTAAAGTGATCTGTTCCTTCTCCTGTTACAGAAAACAAGTTCTATTGGGCTAACCATGAGCTCGGTATTCCTTCGAACAGGTGGAGGGAACACCCCAAACCGAAACCAGCATGCACGCTTTAAAACAACGCATTGTGCCTTTAAATAAAACCTGAGGGTGTTTTTACAGCCCTTAAAGCAAGAAGCTGTGCACCACCAGCTTTTCTCCTGCGTCCTGCAGGTCCCTTCTGCCTTGGGCCACAAGACGAACAACTGCGCTTGCTCAAATCCTCCCAGTTTTGGATTCCTGGCAGCTCAAAAGCGGCAGAGGTAAAGCACAAAGGACTAAGCAGCTTTGCACTCCACTTTAATCCTCTCCGTTCATTACACAAAGGAGACTAATTCTGTCAGAGACCAGCAATTTAATAAGTTTGATTTTCTCCATAAGGAAATTGCTAATGAGCAAGACGCGTGCGCTCAAGACACGGCAACTGTTTTGGTAGGCCGTGCTGTGAGGCTCACCCCCTTTTTCTAACCTAGAGACACGCACACCCTCGCACGCTGCTCCCCTAACAGCCCCAGAATTCACCTGTAGCACGTTATCTCCATCTGCATCCAGGGGCGCCTGCGCCAACTTTATGATAAAAACACTGTGAGAGCGACTGGATTCTCGATTCAGCTGGGTGTTTGCAATACGCCTCTTCTTTTGACCTGTTTCAAAGGACAAAACCAACCCCTCAAAAACCCATCTCTGTTAGCAGACTTGCCCTCTGGCAAAGCCGAGTCCGTTTCCAGCACGACAGCGTAGAGGATTACAGGCCCGTACCGGATTTAAGAGGTTCTACGCCAAGATTTACCTCTCCAAAACACTTCAAAAGCCTCCTCCGTGGATTTCACCTCCACTTCCGTGCAGCCCGTGACGTACATGTTGTGGTTCTGGTCCTCACGAAGGATTTTGGATTGCGGCGGTCTTGAGGGCAGGGAGGAAACAAACCAAGAGAATTGAGTGGATTTTTCGGCACAACACCACGTCGTGTCACGCAAATTCTCTTTTGTTTAGGTACAAAATTCAGACTGAATATGTCAATTATCCGTACACCAGATGGAAGAGGAAGTACAAGTACGCGGACACACGTTCAGCCAAGATTAGTTACACTTCAGCTACTGCTTTAATTGAGAAGCTACGTTTAATTGCAATTCTTACTGGAAATCAGGGGTTTGGGTGGCAGCTATTGTTTTTCTACATGCATGCAGAAGCAAGATGGCTTCAGCAGTGTTCTGTAATCGCTAGTAAAGCAAGAAGAGACAGGGAGTCAGACTGAGCTTCTGCTTCTACTAAAAGAAAATCTTGCTTTTCAGTATCGGGAATAATATGCATATGGACGTACAGAAAGTCACCATTTCGCACAGGAGTGTTGCAACTGTTCCACCTGCCAAAAAAGCAGGGTTAAAAAAACCATTAAGTCATTCAGCTGGCATCTAAAAATCGTTTTAGATGTAATGCGCTGTCGCTTCCGTAAATAGAAACAATCCAAGATTTCTTGTGGGCTGGTTTTTGGACATAAAGCACAACACTAAACCAAATAATTCACTTCTTGAAAAAGCATTCACAGACCTTCAAACCCTTTCCAAACCAGTACCCTGGAGACAGCTCTTGATGTCTCAGAGCAACGGCTTGTTTTGTTCTAGTTAGGCTTTGTAAATCAGCCAACTCTTTAATTAACATGGCCTGATGGACATGCATAGGGTTCTTTTTAACGGGTTTGGAATTTAAGAAAATATATTCCAAGTTCAAATTGCAGACTTTTTCTGAAGGGCTCAAGATTCAGCAATTTTAGAAATCAGCCAAGTACACACCTTTCCAAAAAATACCCAGAATTTCACTTAAGAGACTCTGAGTTTCTGTGGAAATAACTGGCATCAAGTGAAATAATACACAAATTTGAGTTAACTGTGAAGCAACAACAAAATAGCAACTTTCGCCCAACATACTGTTTCCAGAAAAAAAACACCTCAGGCATGGAAAGGCTTATTCTTCAAGCTACAGCCACCTGCTGGGAATCGCACCCACAGAGGATGAACAGACTTAGAATCTCAGCGGGACACAACACTGCCTGATAAATTACATATTTGCTTATTAACCTCCCATTGTAATTGGGAAGGGAGCAGCATGTCCTAGCAACAACAGAGCAACACGCAGTACTTGGCACACTTAAATACTATTATCTGGACACCTTTGCCCATCCCCTTTTTCACGTCATTTTTTAAAGTGATTCCCATGAATTCAGCCAGACTTGTCAAAACTACAGCCACAACGACATCCTAGTTCCCGAAAAAGCGTAACTGAAGGAGGAATAATGGTATTCACACTCACTTGGGTTTTATAGGCTCAAAGGGAGCTTCCTCCAGGAGGTCATATATGTAGTTGTTGTAGATCTCTATGTAGGAGACAAAGACACCGTAGACATTATCTTCATCCACCTCTTCCACTTTGCAGTGATCTTGCACATTGATCATATCCGCAAATTCCGGGTCTATCTGTCGCCTGTTGAAGACACACAGAGTGACTGTAGCGGAGCATCCAGAGCCAGCTAACGAGTCAGGGTGACTACACAACCACAAAGCAAGGCTACTGACAGAGAGCTTAGTTCGAGTATGACAGCGCCCATCAGCGACTAACGACAACGCTCCCGGCCGCGTTAGATTAAAGCAGCACTCGGAAAAGTGTAAGTAGACAAGACTTTCATCTGACACTTCTGTGCCTGGATGCGGTAAGAAGCACCTTGACAAATTCCTGGGTAGTCAGCATTCCTACCCTCCACGCAGCAGCCTCACTCTTCTGCAAAATACCCCCAAGTTCAACCTCACGGTATTCCGCTTGGCAAGGTCACGGCATTTTACTCGGGGTTCGCAGGTACAAAATGGACTTACATTAGTATTTTAAACTCAATAATTATGCAGTTGCTCAAACCACATAAGATAAACATTTTTCTTTTGTTTTTCGAGGGAAGGATAACGAGACCAAGGTAAGTCAGAACCACAGGCACAGAATGAGATGAACTAGATTCCCCCGGCACATTACAGTAGTTACTTACTTGCCAGATGGAGTTTTCGGAACAGGCATGGCATCTCTCTTCTGCCGCTCTAGTAGAGCATCCACTTCACACTGAACTTCCACGCCGTTCTTGTCGTCGAGCTTAAAAACCTGAGCAGTGAGCGCAACATAACGTTCGGGCAACATAACGACAAACGTCAGAGAACACAAGGTGTTGGCCAGCAAAACAAATTATCCGCTCGAGCTGCCTGGCGACAAGCTAATCCCACGCCCCCCACTAACGCTCGAGCTGCCGGCTGAGGCCAAGCAGATCTGACAGGAAACTGGTATTTCCCAGATAACACTATTTCATCAAAGCTCCCATGCTACCAAGGAAAATATTTCCTATGTTAACTTAAATGTATTTAGATACTAAAACTTCAGAGATGCTTGACCATGAGAAAAGCTTCACATCACCTCCTGTATTACTTTAGACATGGTTTCACGTGGCTGTTGTATCTTGTGCCTGGATTTCATTCCAAAAGTCTACAAGCTTCCTCCTTACTTTTATATAACTTTAGAAAAAGCTAATTAAAGAATGAGCAACAATTACAATGACAACTAGTCCATACATCATCATGAAACGTCCATCCTAGCTACCACGCCTGCCTCCTTAGCCCTGCCCTTCAAATCTCAAGGGGGTGGGATCTTTCTGCTTTGTTTTCTTTTTCAAGAGCTCCAGTCACATGCCTGGACAGGAGATCAACACTTCGAACAGAACCCTTTTTCCTACTGTTTTCTAGGCTGTTGCAAGGCACAGAATGGAGAATTCAGCGCAAAGCTACTCACAAATCGCTTGGCCTGGAACGGCCCTATGCTGTTGAAGATCATATCCAAACAGCGCGGGAGAAGCCCTCCGTCACCAGGAGATCCCGTCATGGTGTGCGTTTTCCCGCTGCCTGTGACACCGTATGTAAAAAGGAGACCTGGGAGGGATAGGAAGGTTAGGCACTCGCCATCTCAAAAAAGCTCAGTTACACACCCAGTCTTTCCTGGATCAGATGGAACGTCAAGGACCAACACGCCATCAAACCACGCCCTGGACATCGAGCCCTACGCACCAATTTACTTCTCCAGTTACTCTTTAGATGGAGAAGTCAGCCTTCGCTGCAGAAAAGCTTTGACCTTGGCACGAGTAACATGCTCATCATAACAAAGGTAAATGGGTTTAGAAGTAGGCGTCCAAGGATGTTGTGCAGAGGAGCTATTCTCCCTGCAAACAAGACAAGCTACCACGCCTCCAGACAGTGAAATTACAGCAACATAGGAAACTGCATGGCAGACGTACAGAAAAGAGGTAGAGAACAAGCACTCACCATTTTTCCCACGAATGAGATCTTCCACTAGAGGTTTAGCCACCTTGTCAAAAAGCTCCTTCTGAACAACCAGGGTGCCAAACACTTCTTTAAATGAATACTGCGTCTGAAGGACAGAAGATACGCCATCCTAAACCTTAAGTTTCCCTGTCCACAAGTCCATTCCTTCAAAGTGCTTGTTTCATACTTTACAATGCTTTCCACCAGCTTACCAGAATGATAAAAATCCTGCTTTAGGGTTATACCAGTTTGAACACGGGCAGTTGCTCCAGTGTTACCACCCTGAGAAGGTGATGCGCATAACGAGAGCAGCAACTGCCCCATTTTCGCAGAAATAACCAGAACAATCAGAGTCCTGACCTCCCAGCAACTAGAGAATCTCTCCATTTACAGCTCCAGCCATCACCTACACAAGCACTGAGCGAAGGAACGCCCAAAACGACTGCAGTCCAGTTGTCACAGCAGGTAATCATTCCAAGCTTTTTCCAGTCGAGACTCAGTTTCTGGTCATAGGTTTTCAACATACTTTTTTTTTGACAAATCTGGTCACTTTTCAATCAAAACACCTGCCTATGTAAATACTGGAAATTTAAGCTTTTATGAGCAAACGTTTGTTTACCAAACTTTTAACTAATTTTTGTCAATTTTATTTAAGTATTTGAAGGTAACTTCAGATGCTTTCTGTAAGAAGCATCTATACTGAAATGGGAAACAAAGGATTCCTCATACCAACTAAATGTCAGTATTTTTGCTTCTTAGAAACACCACGACCTTGTCTCGTTTTGAGCTGCAGCATCATGTTGGGAACCTGCAGTTAACTGTCCCACTACTAAATCCCAGTCAGTGGAGCCTACCCTGGCTCCTTATTTGGTACGTGTGACCTAACCCTCCTTTTCTAGGAAACATTTGTACCGATTAATAAGTAAGGCCTGGCTGGATGAGGCTTGAAGCCACCTGGTCTAGCGGAAGGTGTCCCTGCCCATGGCAGGGGGTGGGGCTGGATGGGCTTTAAGGTCCCTTCCCACCCAAACCAGTCTGTGAATATGAACTGCTCCTACTTTTCCACACTTCCTGACACTTTACCACTTCATATACATAATCTACAGCTTCCCCCTACCCCAATTCTATAAAAGGGGAAACATTGCTTTTTGCCCAGCTTAAGTTTGGGATAAACCAAATGCTAATTCGTGTCTGGTTTAACCTAGAGCTGCTTTCTTTCACTTAAGTCCTACGTGAAAAAGTCCATCAAGCAGTCTAAACGTTTGCCAGCTTTGCTTTTGCTCCTTTTACCCCCTCCTGCAGCCCGCGGAAGCGTTTTCATAGACGGAGAACGCACTGACAGCTAGGGACGTGCTGCATTTCTGCTCTAGGTGGTTTCGAGAACTCGCTTTTCTCGCCAACTGTACCCGCGCACTGCGCAGACGCAGCAGGATAGCAGAAAACACCGACAGCAGCGGAAAAGACCTGGATGCCTAACTCCAGGCTGGAAGACGGCCCCTTCAGCCGAGCCCAGCTCCGAGGCGGAGGGCACGCGCACGGCTTTCCCCGCCGACCCCCCGGCCGTTACCTCGCGGTATTCCCCGTTGCGGAATATGCGGTATCCGTCGGGCGGGTGGATCTGCACCGTGGTCTCGTTGATC
>NW_010270259.1:0-3039 GCF_000690775.1 Eurypyga helias | reverse complement strand
GCACCCTTGGCAGGCGCTGATGGAACAACCGGCACAAACTTACGCAGTCCCGTTTGTAACCTGCTTGTGCTTGGGCCTCTGTCATTTCCCACGTCACAGTGTGTAACTTTTCTTGAGGGTGGCAGCCGGGACCCTTCCTTCTCGCTTGTATGAAGTTCTCTAGCTGCTGCCTTCTGTGGGCGCACCCTGTTTTCTGTGCCCTGCCAGCCGTGGAGCCATCATTCCTCAGCGAGGCCCTCCGCAAGCCCTGGTTTTACAGAGCTTTCCCGTATCCTGCCTTCGCTGTCCCTCTCCCCCTCCCAGCCTGACGTCTTCATCTGTTTGGTGTCTCCTTACACCAAAGCCTTTCCCCGATTATCCTGTTACTGTTGTCTGCACCTTTTCTGCTTCCGCTGTAACCATTTTGGGAGTGACTGACATCTGGAATCCTCCACAGTGGTTGCAGGCTCGCTCACCAGAGAAATCACAGCTGGGTGTAGAGGCCGTGGTAGCGTAGGCGTAGCTGCTGGTGCTTTTTCCTTCCCCGATGTTTATTGCCTTGCATTTACAGGTATTTCATTTCACCTGCGACTGTTGTCAGGTCCTTAGGCAACTCTTCTCTTTGGTATCTAATTATTCGGGCTAGTCAGAAAAGTCGTATTGCTTTTGTATCCTTTTTTCCAGATCTAGTCTATCACCTAGCTCTGCTGGCTAAGACCTTCAGCGTATCTGGAATTAGAGCTGTAGTTTGGAATGAATATGGCGAAATGTTTTTCAGAAGTTCATTGGCATAAAATGTTTTTAAAGATATTCTTGTATGGCTTTAAAAATACTGTTCTGGTTTAGGGAAAGGATATATTTAGCCATGGCAGGATTAGCAGAGAAGGACTGATCGGTGTGTGTACATGAGTTTACTCGCGTTGCATCATCATCATCATCATCGGGTTGGAATTAGATGGTCTTTAAGGTCCCTTCCAACCCAAACCATTCTATGATTCTGTGATCCTTTTCTATTGCTTACACAGAAATTTTCCTGTTGGATTCCCTTTGGGGTATTACAGCAACTGATTTTTTTAATTATTTCCCCCTCCCCCCCCCAGATCACCTGACTTTTAGTCATTAGGGGTTACCTTTTTTAGCAGAATGCTGTAATGCACCTTCAGCGGTTTGACAACTTTAAATGGTGTCTTGATGATTTGAACAGAGTTGTTGGTACCACGGAGAACCTGTGAAGACAGAGTGTGTGCCTAGGAAACCAGGGTGGTGGACAGGGAAAAGTAGGGAACATCCATTCTCTGCTAGACTTTCTGGGTTAGGGAAAACCTCACAGCTCTGCGGTCACTTGATGGAACCTTCTCCAGGATTGGGAAGGTGGATAATTGAAGCTCAGTGGGCTGACATCAGTTTCCTAGAGCTACCTTTTGATAGGTATGGTCAGTGGGAAGCTGTCTCTCGGGAGCTTTTCACGTGTGCCTCACCTACCCCAAAATACAGCGATGTCTCAGGCCTGTTTCTGTGTCCGATCTTAATCGGGGGCAGTTACGCAGTAACACCAAAACCCTCTGTGCTGGTTAAACAGTGCCTGCTACAAACAGCTGTACTTTGTGACCAGCTGATCTGTGCCACGTCAACCTCCTTCCTCTTGTCGACAGCGCAGCACTACCCTTTAACGCGCCCTGGGAGGTTTTGGTGCGGGGTTGCTCCCTGAGAGCTGGCGGAGGATGACGCACCAGACCTGTGTCGCTGTACGGCTTCACCAGGAAAGCTGACTTTAAGCTCCTCTTCCACGTGGACACCAAACAACTGCAGTAACACAGCCATGGAGTGTGTCAGGCTTGTCAGCTGGGAACACCAGCACTTACTCTGTGGGTCACAAATCCAAGGTGGTACCGTAGTAATTCTTAATTTTGGTAACAATTGGGTGTTAACTGCTCTTTGTCTTTAACGGTGTCGGCAGAGATTAAACCAGAGGCTGAGCTTTGAAAAGGCCTGTGCTCTGTGGGGCCTTGAGATGTCCCGTGTAAAGCTGGTGCATTTCTTTAGCTCTTGAAAACAAACTCAGCAAAGGAAAACCCAAGGTAGAGTGCCCTTCATCGTTAAACAGATGGAAGTGTCAGAAACCTTTTCCAAAGATGTCAAATGTCAGAGGTGTTCCTGGTTTTCTGCGTTTGACCTAACATCCTCTGAAATTTTCATGGAATATATATCCAGTCTGTCTGGGTATTTTGCTAGCTGGAGTTAAACCACGACATCTGGATTGTTGTTATTGCCCCCCCCTTTTCCTTAGTACAGTACAATTTTGCTCATTGTTAGTGATTTGGAATGTCTTGGGCTGTCATATTTGAAATAAATTTTAAGGCTAACTTTCAAATGGGTGGGGAGAGGGGAAGTTCTACCTGAGTCCCTGTGCTCCAGCACACTGGTTTCTCATCTGTCGTTTAACCGAGTTGTAGCAAAACGAGTAATTGAAAAAAAAAAAAGCAAGCCCCTTTGGGAAAAGCAAAGAATAGTTTTGGCCAGATGCCACCCCTACTACAGAAGGAGAGACTTGGGATTTAAACATGCTTTTCCCCTTCTAGAGTAGCCCAGAGTGAGGAATTGATAGATGACAGCAGTGGGGAAAAAGCAACGTTTTCTGAGCCAAGAGAAGCGGAGCGGCGGAGGCCGCAGAGCCTCTCTTGTTCTGGCCGCTCAGTCCGTCCTGCCTGCTGTTTCCCTTGCTCACAACTTGTCTCCTCCTGCCTCACGGTCCTTCCAATCCAGCGCTTCCCTTCTCTCCTAGCCTCTCCTTTTGCTGCGGGATGGTTTCTTTTTCATCCTACTTCGGGAGCATCGGAGGAGTGAGCGGACACAGCAAGCAGCCTTATGTTTTCAGTTTTAGGTGCTTTTCTAGCAGATGGAAAAGGCAGAGAAGGATCAGTTTAATCCAGTAATCTTTCTTTGTTTGTTTGAAAGCTCAGTTTTAATCATGAGTTGAACTTTGCTTTTTCAAACTGCAGTTTTTGGGTAAAAATGACATGTTTTTCAGAAGTTCGTAATTACGCTAAGCTGTAGCCTGAT
>NW_010270258.1:25325-26337 GCF_000690775.1 Eurypyga helias | reverse complement strand
AGGCCCTGGTCACGGACGGGGTATAACCCCCGGGCCCTGGGCACAGAAGGTGTATAAATCCCCGGCCCTGGGCACAGACGGTGTATAAACTCCAGGCCCTGGGCACGGACGGTGAATAAACCCCAGGCCCTGGGCACGGACGGTGTATAAACCCACGCAGGAGCTGATGTGAGGGGCTGGGAGAAGGAAAACCCTTGGTGTCACCGGCAGCTGCACGTGCCCTGGGGAGATGGAGAGCCTGGCCTGTTCAGGCCATGGGATGCCATGGAATGGGAAGCTCAGGGGTTCAGAGGATGCTCCCCAGGGGTGCGGGAAGGAGCTGGAAATGAAGCACATCTACAAAAAAGTACATGGTCCTCCAGGCACGTCAACGGGAGAGGCTGGCGCGGGAGCCAAGCTGGGAAGGCTGCTGTATTTCCGCCTGCAACGCCCGGTGCCTAAATCCACCTCACCCGCCTCGGCTGTCCGCCTTCAGCCCCCGGCCTGGTCGGCAGGGGAAGGCAACGCTCGGGCTCTGCGCACGCGGACCAAGCGCAGGAGGATGGCACCAGGAGCCGGTACTCGGGCTGCAGCCCAGCAGGGCGAGGGAGGAGTCCGGGGCTGTAGCTGCTGTCCTCGAGGGCCACAGTAAACACAGACTGAGCTTGCTGGTTGGTCCGGGAGAGGCGAGGTTGGCTGCAGTGACTAATCTGAGGGAGGATCCTCAATACTCGGCCTCAGGGAATGTCAGAAACAGCAGAAAGCCCTGGATAAACAGCTTCAGGACAGAGAAGGGGTGAGAAAAACAGACCCAAGAACTAGTTGCCCGTGAGATGCAGAACTACAGCACAAGGAGCGTACCGGTTGTGGCAGCCAGCGAGCCCAGACTCAGTCCCCGGGTCTCGGCTGGAAGTACTTTCCTACGCAATAGCAACCGTTTACTATATACAACAGGGAATAGATATATGCATATATACGTATATATATGTACACATATTCTGCACATAGATACATGTAGCTATATATACACCGA
>NW_010270258.1:23872-25261 GCF_000690775.1 Eurypyga helias | reverse complement strand
CACGGCTTGCGCCACGCTGCGAGGAGAGCAAAGCGGCTGCCGTTCAGCTCCCGGAGGGAACACGACAGTCGGCTAGATGTCTGCAGACCAAGAAAAGCCGTGGGCTCTCTGCCCCCCGGCCCTCGGGAATGGAGCACCTGCATGCATAGGCGCACGCAAGTGAGGCAGGGGAGGTTGGGCAAAGGAGAAATTAAGGAAGATGTGGCCTAAACGATGAATCCTGCCAACAAGAGCAGTCGGGTTCTGAAACAAGGTACTGCCAGCTGCGCCGCGAACCTCCCCCGTGACTGCCTGCAACACACATTCCCGGGCCCCCTTTTCTGAACAACGCAGCGGTGGAAGCCGCTGCACCATCACGGGACACGGGCTGCTTGTTCTTCTGCAAGATGAGCCCAACGCTTAATTCCTGGCCCTAACGCTCGGAGAGCAGCTTCCAGCCTGCTTTTATTGCAGGGCACTGCAGCCACGTGGAAGGGACGGAGCCGGTGCTACCACAGGGGGCAAAGTGAGAGGGGGACAAGGGAATAACCAGCGAGGGAACCCCCTTTTAGTACCAAGATGCCATGAAGTTGCTTAGTGACCTAAAGGTGTGACAGGGTGTGGGACGAGAGCCTCGAAGGACCCAACTCAGAGCTTCGGGACTGGCCAGCAGGCAGCACTCCTGGAAAGCGCATTTAGCTTTGGGCCAGCCTTACCCACAGATTCTTCTGCGGGGACGACGAATCTGAACGGAGAGCACGCAACACACCCGCATTCATCTGACGCATCTCCCTACGAGCCGGTTCTAGAAAAGGAACTGACAAACCCAGCGGGTGCAGAATTCAGTATCCCCTGCCCGAAGCAGCCTGCTTCAAGACGTGGCTGTTCTGTAATTCAAACTGAGGAGCAGGGGGAAAAAATCACTTGCTAATAGCTTCTAACCTCTGACGGAAGGGTGAGCACAACCTCGGGGCACGCAAGACATGAGGGTGTTAGGAGCCCGCGGAGCAATGGAGCCCAGCACTGCGATCCAGTTGGGTGGATGGCCACGAACGATTCAAAGCTGTTCTGGCCTGTCGAGGGGCAGGCATCCTCGACACCAGAGGAGCTTCATCCCTCTATGGCCAGGAACTGCTTCTGACCTGCGGAACTGCTGTGGCAAGTTAATTCTCTTTGTGCCTCGGCTGTTTCATCTGCAAAAATGAGCGAGCCAAGGGGACGCTCTGTAAAGCGCTTTTAATGCTTCCAACGGGCAGAGCCTGTGCTAAGATGTTGGTGCGTGTGAGCCCTGGCCTGGAGGTTTAAGTAGCGCATGGGCTGCGTTCTGGCCCTGCTTTCCATTTTGTAACACAGACATCCACTTCTCCCAGTTAAAATGAAGGCTCCGCCAGGGAAGGAGCTGCCCCCGGG
>NW_010270258.1:19672-23841 GCF_000690775.1 Eurypyga helias | reverse complement strand
AGCCTGAGCAGTCTCCGCTCCATTTCAGGGAAACGGAGGCAGAGGCAGAGAGAAGCGCACTGCAGCAGGCACTGGACCCCCCTCGGGCTCCGCTTCTCACCAGCTGCGGGGGACACGGACCCGTGATGGCACGCGAGCGGGGTCCAGGCTTTGTGACGAGAGAGGGAAGCGATGCTTTGAAATGCAAACTGCTTCTGGTTGTTCCTAACTGCGGAGAAGTGCGAGCGGACCAGGAAGGCTTCTTGCTTCCAGCAAGGATGTGCTCACGCAGCTTTCCCCCGGTTCTTGTTTGTGTGTCACTGGTAGGGAAGCCAGCTAACGAGGCCAGTTTGACAAGCCAAACCAAAACACTTGTTCCAGGCTGGCACAAAACAGTTGGAAGCTGAGGCTTTGTGGATCATAGCGCAGGGGCAGGGGGTTGGCTTTTTCCCCTCCGTGCTCCAACGTACTTCTTCCCTTTCTCAGCAGCTACTCAGTGGGTCCAATGCAGTGATCCCCAGCGTGTTACTCAAACAGTAACATCCTGTCTGGTCACCAGCACCCCGATGGCAGTCTGTACAGTGTGAAAGGGATCCGGCAACAGCCAGGCTGCTCCTCGCGCAGGGAGGGGAAGAGAGGTAAGGCTACAGCTCTGCTGGAGATCCTCCTTACGCCGGACACCCTCTTCTTCCTTCGTCGAGCAGGGTGGTACTTTGTGATCTCAAACGCAAAACGTAGAGCCCTGCAAGAAGCCAGAATGCATTTTCCCTTCTTCCCCCCAACATCGCAGCTGTCGTTGTTCCTGAGGTTAAAACCAAAGAGGGAAAGGAGTCCCTGCAGGAGAAAGCAGACAGTTCTCACGGAACGCTCTGTTGCCAGCGTCTCCCCACACTGCACAAGTGTTTCTCCTGCTCTGTCCCGTTAACTTTGATCCGTTTGTGGGATGACACTGTCACACGAGCGACTGCCCTGCACAGCAGGGATAGATTTTGTGTTGGAGCTTTGGTTCCATGTCCAGGACACACTGACTTATCAGCTGACAGTGGTTCCTCCCCATTAAGTTCTTCCCAAGTGATGTAGGTTCATAGTTTATTTTTCTTCCCCATTTATCATTTGAACACACAGAATTCCATTAGATGCAGCATATATCGTAGCTTTAGACAGGAACTGTCAAGTAACAAATCTTGAGTGATGGCTTTAAAATACAAGGTGGTTGCAGTCTTGGCTACAGGGTGTTCATTTTTATACTTTTTAAAATAGGTGTAAACAATGTTCTCTTCGTCGGGGGGTGGAAGCATTTGCCTTTATAAGGACTTATCCGCGTGGTCGGGCACTCTACAAATAAAGAAAACAGAACATCATCTCTATCAGATAAGCGACGAGTTCCTCCACTCCCCATCCCCACTGGCACGGTGCGGCCTATCAATCCAAGTGGAAAAGGTCTGTTCTTACAGTAACAGCCTTAAACTGTTTCTGTTTGTCCGTCCGGAAGGCGTTGGTGAAAACTGTGGGTGTTCTGCCACGCCTGCCCATTCAACCCCCCGAAGTACAACCCTCTGGTCCACGAAAGTCCCCGTGGGCCTCTCCAGGTGAACAGTTACGCACCAGCTTCGGTAACTCCTGGGCAGAAGCTGCCTAAAGCTCCCCCGTGGCAGGAGACACGATAGCAGGCGACGTGCTTGGGGTGTCAGGGTACCCCACAACTCTGGCTAACACAGCAGGAGTCACAGACCGCCCCTGTTCAGAGGAAGCCCTCCCTACCCGCGGGAAAGAACTGGGGTTCTCCGTTGGAAGCCAGGGAGAAAGGGCACGTTTTGTCTGTGTTCTCAGCATCCAAGCCTGCAAGTCCTGAAAAGCCAAGTGCCTCATCCACGCTAAGTCTGGGATGCTCAGTTCACCTTCCGGCCTCTCTAGCACCGGCACACAAAACCAGGCACACACGGACGGATGGAGATTCCCTACTCTAACTTCAATCAGAGCTGCATCACCCTCTTCACATGCAGCATCTTTGTCTTTCCTAATGAAAAATGTCACAGCTAGAAACAAAGCATTTTATGCATTTTTTTGAGGATCTTTTCTCATTTGCATCAACCACGGAGGGGCTTTTTATTTTTAAACATAGGAAAAGAATATTTTCAAACCTAAACCCAACTAAATCAATCAGGAAGACAGCATTTCCTGGAGAGTCCCAGCACCAGTGACAATTCTAACCTGTGTTTCCCAGGACACATGCCGACTGCCAGGGCATTACTGGGCTCTCCGTCTTAAAAGAGACAGGGTGAGGGAGAGCTGTTCAGGTCACGCACGCATTTTTTAATCAAGGTGGCCAAATCAGAGCAAGGGATATGCTTCTGAGGCACATTGTCAAAGAAATAAGAAATCCCCCAGGTTCCCACTCTTCTCCCACCACAGCCAATACCAGCATCGGTAAAACTGACATCGAAGAACTCGCCACACCTGTACCTGTGCTACAGGGGGCAAATACTCCTCAGAGCACCAAGTCCCTACCCAAGAGGCGGAAAAAGTAGGTGCTAACTGTATATACAGAGAATTCCGAACCTCTTCCTGCCCGTTTTTCTCTTGTGCCTCCCAAGGACTTTATCACAGCGGTGATAGGAACTGAAAAAAGGACAGCAACGTCGGAAAACGGGGACAACTCGTGTAGTCTGGAAAAGTCCCTCAGTTCCTGTGAGTTTTCACGGTGCCCCTCAAACCCTAGATTTCTTTCTTCTTTTTTTCCCCCTTTCTGTATCTCCCTCTAGGCTGGCTCCTTGCTCTGGACAACACAGTGATATACGACCATTTGCTACCACTGTGTACGGTGACAATTGTGGCTTCTTGAGATGAGCCTGTACACCGCTTGGCTGGTTTGGAAGAATATCTGATTTCTCCCCTGCTATGAATAAGCAAGAAAGTGTAAAATTCAATTCCCGCCAGCAGCCGCTGTGTCGCGGCTCCCGGCCCTGCCCGTGGCACTGTCTGTTCCTGCCCGGGGTGGCAGCAGGACCTTACCGAGTACGCAGCCGTAACCTAATGCCCGCTGGAGCCAGGCAGAGGGTTTACACGGCACAGCAAAACACCTCCCGCACACACATGCCCCACTCGCCTCAAGCCGGAGCTCCTCAAGCTGGAGCCGAGATACAGCGGGAAACGTGACGGCCTGGGCCTGTCCCCAGACCAGAACCTTCTGAGCTGTCATTTCCATCCTCCCCAGTCTTACATCATTTAGGCCGTGTCCTACTCTGTCACCCTGGATCAGAAGAAAGATCCTCCTAGCCCAGCATCCCGGTGCTGGAGGCACAGAGGGAAAGGCCTGAAGGCCACGCACATTACAGTTCCACGATTTATTTCATCTTCCTGTGGCTGTTTGGAGTCCGAATGTGCCGCTGCCGAGCACGCTGTGGCAGGGGCCTCCTCACATCCTACAGCACTAACTAGCGATTTATTTACTTGAAGCTTACGGCACGAGAACTGCTTGTGCTGGGGAAGACGGCGAACGGCAGCAACCCACCCACCCATCCCACCACACGTTTCCAGGCCTCTCCCATCTCCTTGTAACCCTGTCTCACTTCCCGAACCAGAAAAACCCTTCTGTCCTCCATCTCCCAGCAGCTGATCGTTCTCCCTTGCCCTTCTTTGCACCTCTCCTCCTTCCGGGCACTGAGCTCTACCTGCTGGAACCTCCCGATCCACCTCCCGAGTGTGGGGTCAGAGCCCACCAGCGAGTACCGGGTTGGGATTCACAGCTGCGTCCTGTCCGCATCACTTGGCAAACACCCCCGCCATTCCCTTGGCTACATGACACTGTGACATTCTTGGTATTTTCACAGTTCACAAGAGCTCAGCGTCGCCAAGAGCTTTGGGAATGCACTTACAAGTCTGTTGGACCGTGTGGGTCTGAGTGCACCTCCCTGTGCCATCTCAGCAGCGTGCCAGCCAAGCTGAGAGCGGAACTGGCTCCAGACACACACGAGGACACACAAGGATGTGACCCTCACCTGTGCGGGAAGCGCGAGCGCAGAGGAAACAAAAGTCTTACCTTTCCAAGAGGCACATTGACATCAAGGCCAAAGAATAAAGGCAAGAGAGAAGAACAAGAATAGAAATAGAAACTGCAGAAGAAAAAGAAGATTGTGTAAACAGTAAAGGTCAGAGCATGGTAAGCATCAGGATTAATTTTGCACTCTGCA
>NW_010270258.1:0-19641 GCF_000690775.1 Eurypyga helias | reverse complement strand
TCAAAAATCGCCCCTGTAACTTTGCTAAGAACCACACCACCTCCCGGGCTTAGAACACAGATCCCACGGACTCTGGCGATGAATTACGACTGGCAGACACTGAAAGCCTGAGGTGTAACTGGCACTGTGACCCTCCACGGCCTGGCTGAATCAAAGCCGGGTATCAAAACCAGCACGGGTCATCTTCCCAAGCGTGTTAAAAGCCAGCGCCTGCAATCCCTGCTGGAAATAGCCTGCGAATGCACACACACGTCTACACATACACACACACGTATTAGCAAGCCCGAACCATTGAATGTCGAATCACCCATCTGTGGGAGTCTCTTGGTAATCGGGAATGCGTTGTCTTCCAAGGTGTGAACGTTGAGTCGAATGCTCTCGTGGAGACTGACACCAGAAGGTGTCTGCAAGGTCTCGTTTGACCACGGCATTTGTTTTGCTTTGGGTGGTTTGATTTCCGGGGTTGTTTGGGTCAGTTTGTTTTCACCACAGATTATCAGCTGTTGTTTTTCCAAGTTATAACCCTTAGAAAGAAAGGCCCTGAGCCCCTGCATCACAAAATATTGGCAGGCAAGTGGAAATAATTGCGTGTATCAGTTTTGTGTTATGCCCACCTCATTCACTTTCAGAACTTGTATGCCAACTGGAAGGGCTCATTAGCATGAGGGTCGCTGTGCCCACACAGCCTCGTCTCCTACCAGAGCTCCCACGCGGCCACTGGTATTTGCCAGTGTAAGCACTGGCAGTGCCGCCCCCGAGATGCACCTTACACCAGGCTGGCTCTTCCAGACAGCAGCGTGTTGGGCCCCTGGGAGGATTTTCTGCTGTCAATCCTGTCTGATGTGTCTGAAGCAGCAGAACTCAGTGTGACAGAGTTGGCCTTATTCACCCAAAGCGGCAGCGCATACGTTAGAGAGCGTGTGTGTGTATATGTAAAGTGTGTGCACATACAGTTCTCCGACAGTGCAGCTCAAGGGCAAGACTCCGTATTTGTATGTCCCAGCCAATTCCAAACCTCAGTAGGGGATCGCATCACAACCTGGGTTCCCAGTGCCACCAGCCACCAACAATCCTCAGCTCTGGCCTCGGTTTCCCGCAGTCCTGCTTGCCCTTAGCGCGATACTGCCTGCCTACACCGCGCTGCGCGGCCAAGCGAAGGGCCGTCACCGGGTACCGGCATTCACCACCAGTAAAACCCTCTGGCAATTATTTCCCCAAATGAAATGCTGCGGAGAGCCCTACGGTGAGGTCTGTGTGTACTGAAACCCCAATGGAGAGGCAGCACGGAGCACTGACAGGCCCAGCTGCTTCAGCTAAACAACAGGGCCGTGTGGTTCAAGAGAACCCGGTCGCTGCTTTCAAAAGCGGTGATCAGCGTGCCTCAGAAGCGTAACAGCACCAACCTTCTCCTCCAGATCCTTAATCTGTCTTTTCTGGATGTCGGTTTTATCTTCCAAATCTCGGATCCTCTGCAAATCAGAAAAGCAAGCATCTAGACTAAATTCTCAGGAAATTTGCTCTGCTGAACAGTAAGTTCCAAGGGCCAAAAGCTAAAAATCAACAAATCCATCTCTTTGGCAGGGATAATCTTGTGTACAGCCACGACCCCACCCACGGACCCTGCCCAACCACTCTGCCCTGTGTACAACTGCTCAGGACACTCTACTGCATCCACGTGACTGTCCTCACATGCTGGAGATTAGGAACAACAGTGGGTACGTCCCTCATTATCAATTTTATAGTAATCCTGTGGTAAAGAGATGGAAAGCCTAAGATCAGGGTTACTCTTCAGAATTCTATCAAGATGGATTAAGATGTGTTTACAAGGAAAAAGGGTTATTCTCGGTCTGGAATGACAAATGTGCACAACGGGGCGAAAACATCGGCTCTGTGGTGAGCAGGGTAGGTGTAACTTAGAGACAAGGCGCATTGAGCAACCTGTTCTATGGAAGGTGTCCCTGCCCGTGGCAGGGGGTGGCACTGGGGGGATTTAAGGTGCCTTCAACCCAAACTGTTCTGGGATTCTGTGATTTTTTTAGCAGAGAGCAATCATGTAACATGAGTTATGCTTTTGGTCCCTTGGGAAGGGGGATCCCACAGAACAGGTAACAACTCCCAGGTCTGAAAAACAAAGCCTTGGCTCTCGGTATCTTTTCTCTGCTTAGTCAGGGCATGAGACAGCTGGCCAGCAAACAGCAGAGATCCCAAGGGGCAAACCAGGAGACGCCTGGAGAGCACATGGCAACCCTGGGACTGGCCTCCTAATTGTCCCGAGATGAGTAGCTTATGGCAGGTTTCCAACACTACCTCCTCCTTTCCTTGCCTCCCAGCCTTTCCATCCCCATCTCCAAGGGGGCTGGCTAAGAGCTGCCGGAAGCAGCTGCAACGGCCACGGTGTTAAATCCACGCAGCGACTGGGGCTGACACCAGCCCTTGTGCTCAAAGGCCGGGCGGGAATGGTGGACCAGTCTCAAGGGTCCAATTCAGCCCCAGGCACGACTGCGAAAGCCACGTCTGCTGTGCAGCAGAAACCCGGCCACCGGGCATCTGCTTCTGCCCTGTTCCCACCACCCTCTGCGTGAGCTTGGTCACGGCGCAGCTCCTCGCCGCGACGTTCTTTTTCTGACCTGATGAGCCTGCTGGAGCAGCTCCATCCTCTCCTGAAGAATCTGGCAATCATATTCTCTGCTTTTCCTCAGCATCTGACGCCTCAGCTTTTCCACGGCTGTCCTCAGCTCTTCCTGCTGTTTTTCAGTGAGCAGTTCCCCAAACTTTATCACCGTTTCTTGCTGCAAAGCATTGTACAAGGTGGCTTCAAGTTCCTGGATCCTCTGGTTGATGTAATACCAAAAGCCAGTTAGAGACAAAACATTGTTTAAAACACAGTGGGAAGTGGGGAGCTGGCGGCGGATGCGGGCGCCTGCGTGAGAGGTGGTCCCTGTGCTCAAGTGTGCAAAAATGTGAGAAACAGGACTCAAAATGGTTCAGTGTTTTGACAAGAGGGTGTGAACTTCCATTTGTAAGACATTAAGCTACTCATTTGCACTGAAATCCCTCACCGACTTCTTTGTAAGCAGTTACAGAGACGATGAGGAGGTGGAGTTTTCATACCTAGTTAGTAAGTGTAAAGATGAGGATTTCACCCATTCTAAAATTTTGACCCACTGTGCTAAAAAACAAAAGAGGAAAGCTTGAAGGTCCGGGCCAGACTGCTTTGCTCTTAACGCTGCTCATCCACGAGCACTGCCATTAACCTGACAAACCGACCGTGTGCGCGCACGGCCGGTTATCCGCCCCGCGCAGCAGAAGGCGGCAGCGGTGCCGACAGCGGGAACCGCGGCGGTGCGTGGCGCGCTGTCTTCACGCTTCGACCTGCAGAACGGCCAGGACTTCAGCCCCAGGCTCCAGCCGGTTGCACTGACTCCAGCTGGACGAGGCTTGGAGGAGCAACACCCGCCTTTAACTGAGCCGGGGAGACCTGCCTTTTGGCGACACGACACAGCTAGGCGCGGTGGCGAAGCTGCGCAGGCTGCATGGCAGCGACCAGCAGAAGGGGAAACAACCAACCAGATCTAAAAAGATGGCCAGAAGAAAGCAAGCCCTTCTCTTCCTGATCCCACAGGAGTCTGCTCCTGTCAGTGCTGACCAACATGTGCTGTAGGATTTCCTTCGTACATACCATGTATGCTTGGTCAAGAGCTTGCTTCCTGTAGTCCAATTCTTCCTCCAAATAACCTTTTATTTTGCAAAACTGCTCCTACAACGAAGAATCAGGGGGACAGAAAAATGAGCGCGTTACAATACCGTAGGAACCGTTATTAAATCACGCTCAGGTGGCCGGCTCAGGCAGGACTGCGAGGCTGGTCTCCAGCTGACACTGCAGAGCTATGACGACCTGACTCAGCTGGAAGGGCAGGAAAAGAGCTGTGGGTCGCTTTTGCATGATACACCCGGGCTGCAGGGAACCAAGTCCACCTTCGGTGAGTGCAGGGATACCACTTGGCATTTCAGGGGTGTAATTTAGGGGGTTCTGTGTGATTTTTTCTAAAGATTACCTCCCCTGGCATCACGGACAACTCCTTCCATGCTCCCTTATTATGGAAGCAGTGTGGAGCTCAGTGGGTGTATTCCTGTCTGCTGCTGTGTTTAACCTCTCGGCCTACGGTACGCCCGACCAACTCAAGTACGGACATCCCAGGAGCAGAATCTACACCTCCACAGCTATCCATCTCCTCGGGAGGTTACTTCTGTGAAGTGGAGTAAGAGCAGGGTCAGGTACTAACTTTACCGTGCTACCGCTGTGAATGTTTTGCCTTCAGAATGGAATGGGCTTGAAAGGCAATGAAAGAGAAGTGTGGTCATTCGCTAGCTTCCCTCGAACTGGTGCTGACTGAAATGTGATACAACAGCTGCTGTTCAGACTGTGAATCTTGTGCAACAGCGTGAGGTCACTTGTATCACTGGGAATCACGGAGCAACCTTTGACCTCTGTCCCTTCTCTCAGACAATCACCGGCATGGAAAGAGGGAGAGGGGTCAGACCTTCGCTGTTTCTGTGTTATCGTGCTGTTGCACATGAAGCAGACCAGTAACGATTTTAGATTCACCAACAGTCAGAGAAAGCCTGCGTACTTCACTTGCCCAAAGACCTTTCCAGATGTCTTTAAATGGCACACACACAGCGTTTTGCCCCTAAAATGTGTTTGCTTACCATATCACTTTCCAGTTCCATCATCTTCTGATGCAGAGCAGCTTCAGCTCCCTCAATCTGCTGGATCCACTGGGGAAACACAAAGAGAGCTGTAACCTGCTGGGTTTTCTGGGCACGTGGGCAATGGCAAGTGGGTACCTACAGCATCTTGTTAGTCTGCGTTTAGTAACCTGCTGCTAGTTCTGGGCCTGTCTTGAGCCTGTTCTCCTGTGACAGGGGCAGCTGCAATATCTGTAGGTAGCGCTTGCCAGAGAAGCAAGAGCCTCACCGTTACGGGATCACTGGAAGATGGGAAAGCACACTTGCTTGGATGGCCAGGGAACCCATTTCATCCCATGGATAAGGGCCCGCGATGGGGCTCCAGCATCCCAGAGCCAGCTCAGCTCGCTAGATCGCAATTCCCTTTGCAGAGGAGGAATTGCTGAGTAGAATCCTTGGAAGCTGTGGCGTTGACAAAACCACGTGCTGCATTTGAGCCACAGAAAGCAATTTTAACCAAGCCTCACGTTCTTTGTCATGTCCAAACCAAGGAACTTGGACATACTTTCAGTGGAGATTTTGCACACAGATCCCCCCAGCAGCTTTGGAAACCCCAGGACTAGAAATCCCAGGCTATAGCCATCATGGCATGGGTTCTCATTCAGTTCACAATTGCAAGTTTCATTTGATCTTCTTTTTGTATTTGCAGTTGCTCTGACCCCACAGCTTGGCCCAGCCGAGTTTGGTGGTTGTGCTGCATTAGCAAGGTGTTTGGGACTGCGCTGGCACAGTTTGTCTGGGGAATCACTTCCTACACTAGAAAGTTTGACCATATTGACAACAGCAGAGCAGAAAATTGCCAGCATTAGATGAGGCCTTAGGTAACGCACGAGAAAAGCAAGCACACGCTGTACCTTTTCTGCCAAGGACAACACAGTTGAAGCCTGAATTATGGCCACTTGTTCTTCGTTTCTTAAATTCTGTGAAGAGAAAGAAAGGGAAGGAGGAAATTGGCAGCAGCTTCTTGGTGAATAAAGATAATCCAGGCTAGAGACCAGGTGTGCAGTTTGAGGGGATCCCTGTAGTACTGGGTATCCCATTCCCATTGAAACACCCCGGGTCTGTTACACATTACGAAGAATACTGCTTTTGCCTTCTTGCGTGACAGTGACTAACTACGCGTTCTCATCCCACTGCATCTTACGCGAAACACAAACTGAAATGAGACCCACGTGTCTGCCTTCGTGCCAGTTTTAGAAAGCTGGACTTCCACTAAGCTCTTGTAGAAATAATGCTGATAGCACGTGGACAGACGATCCTTCGTCTTTACTTCTTAGGCACTTTCTTCAAACACTCCTCACGTTGGCCAGAGACACTGCACGATCTCTTTCACGTGGAGGACTGAAATGGGCAGCAAAGCTGCCGTGCGTCGCTTAGAAAACCACAGGGGATTTGGTAATTCTTGCTTATTTATGGAACTATGTTGCGATGAATCCTAGTCCTGATGAAGGTGTGGGTGGCTCAGACCGCCAAACTCACGTACGCGTTCTCCTGAATGACCGGAGTGCAGTCAGGCCTGTTTCCAAGCACCAGTGGCCTCTGGACATTCTTCCCAGTCTGCTAAACCAGATGTTAAAGCTGCTATTTCATGTCTAGTTCTCTGACTATTGAAATCTCACAAATCCTTAACTTAGGGAAATAAGTACTCCTTAAATTAATTGTTTTCTGATAATACATAACAAGAACCTTAGAAAACAGTCATGATAATTATAGCTTTCACTTACTCTACTGTACGAAATGCAGCTTGTAAAGGGAAAGTATCTCCCACTTTAACTTACCCCATTATCACCCAGGATGTCTAACTGCTTTATGAGGTCTGGGATGCTGACGTCCTGCAAAGAGAGAGTAAGATAAAGGCATGGCACGCACATTTTGTCACAGCTACAGTATCCTCCCCTCCTGCAAACTATGCTGAAATCAACCACTGTGCTTTATCCCATGGACGTGCATCACACACTGATCGCAGCTGCCTCTGAGCCAGGTTTTACCATTATGGTGAGAGTCATGAGTCCAGTTGAATTGTGTCATCACGCAGGCTTACATGACAGTTTAAATGCCTGGTGGCGGTGTTGGCAGAGATGACTGCAGTGAGTCACGGGGCAGCATCCACCACACCCGGAGGTAGAAGTGCTGCCTTGTAAAACCGACCTACCTTAACCCCCTCCTTCATGCAGTAGATCTGTAGAGCACTCACACCATCTGAGAAAGGGTGAATCTGGAGATTAAATGGTGGGGATCGCCTCTCTCTTTCCTGAAAATAAATTGGAAAGACGCCAGAGAGCATATTAGAATGAGATGCCCACAGATCTCGTTAAATGCCACAGCTACTGCCTGTACCATGCTTCACCACGCCAAGCTCTCCATTTTACTAGTCAAAGAAAAACATTCAGACCTAGTCTGAACAACAGTGTGGCAAGTGGGATGCAACCCTACACCCAAGCTCATTATTTTACAGGAGATTATTTATTTGACGAATGATGTCAATTTGCAAATTGGCTGCAGAAGGGCTGTCGCCTGGCTTTGCTTAATAAAGTGCTGAACAGCTACGTATTGTTGTAAAAACTCCCTTTAGAAATGGGTATTTGACTTAAGACTTCCTGGAGACTCAGATCTGCTCATCCTGGTATGTTGGGTGTTCTAACACCCGTGGAAAGTAGTAAGTTCAAAAAAGTTGATTAATGTCACCATGTATACACCTTCACTGCATAAAATCTAAAAATATTTGTCCGGTTTTAAAGGACCAAAGACAAAAATAAAAATTTGAAGATGTTATTTCTCATCTCTCTCAGGTGTCCAAGCACAGACTTGAAGATCAAATGTCACGTTCAACTCCATTTTTGGTTTATGACCATGTACTTCACCTGGTCAGTCCAGTTCCACGCCACAAGGCAACGCAGCTGTCAGGTGAAACTGGGAAGGATCCGTAACTATGGGACAAATCCATCACAGCGCTGATTCACGAGAGCCAGGAATGGCTCTGCTCTACCCAAAGACTCTGAAAGGCAGGTAGGTAAGGCCTTGGGCAGTGATGGAGAGCAACCGAGAGAAGCATCTTACCCCCGAGAAAAGGCCAGGGAAGCTGCTGTAGGTTGGTGCCCGTAACAAGAACCTGAACTAGGGGCCGTCCGGGAAGAGGGCGATCGAGGCACAGCCCAGTCCCCGGCCACCTGCAGAGGCTCCTGGAGCTTTCCAGCCTCACTCGAGGGACCTTCTTACTCGACGCAGGTCACGGCGAAAGCTGCTCGACGGGAAGCGTGTCCCGCGCGTGCAAGAGGTGGGCAGGCTGGTGCCGTCCATTGCGCTGGGGCCTACCACCTCGGCACAGCCAGGACATGGGCCGCAGCTGCGGTAACCAAAAACCACTCCGATGCTAACCCCCAGGCTCATCTCTGCACTCTGGGCACCTAGCCCAGAGCTGACCCAGCCAAGTACGGAGCTTACTGTTTCCAGGACATTAGAGCAGACATACTTCTACAGCCCAGAGCTGAAAACGCTGGGCTGGGTCTGTTACTCTCATATCACCGCAGTGCCGGTGTAAACGCCTGGTTAACGCTGGCGTCTGGTGCAAAGGCACCGGCTTAATTTGCTACCAGCTCTACTGTCACGAGCTCATCCATCACCTCCAGCTCAAGGTTGCGGAACTCCAGCAGCTCATTCTGGTCACGGGCATCCTGCAGCTCCTGTTGCAGACGGTTGTTTTCTGCGTCCAGTTTCTCTATCTAACAGGAATAAGTAAATTTAGGATCTGTGTGACTGTTACAAGAAACACTGAGTATCTGTTGAGCTCAGGGAGCACAGGCAGTGCAAAATCCAAACTCTAGAGATCATTCACTACTTGCTGGTTTACCTCAGCGAGTCTTTAGTTTACAGGTGAACTTCTGCTCATCAACTTCCTATCATCATAAAAAGCTTATGCTGGAGGTTTTCCCAAAACAATCCTAGTGAAGATCAGCGGGGAAGTTAACTCTACAGAAGTGTCAGGTTTGGCTATGTTAGCTGGGAAGGGCACTGCTCTCCCGGTAAAGCACTGGAATAGATTGCCTGGGGAGAGATGTGGAGACATCACAGCTGGAAGACCCTGCCCTTAAAAATATACAGAACGCACAGGGACCAGAAGGGTCTGGGGGCTAGGGGGTGACTGCCTTTCTACTGTTGTTTCACACACAGAAGCTAAGCCCAAAACATCCTGCCAGGGCAGCAGCAGAGTCTTCAGCAAGATGCTACCAGAACACAAAGGTCTGTGCCTCTGCCAGAATGACGCGTGGAGCTTCCGGCTCTCAGGCTGTTACCAGCAGAGCTGGTGCATCAGCATCTGCCAGCACAACAGTGGCTCAGCAGAGCTGGAGAGGGCTCGTCTTTCCATACGTTATCCTGCCCGTATTAACCTACGCTGTTCCTTCCCTATACTACACCTGTGAGCACCAAACTGCATGTCCAGAAAGTATATGGCAGGATCCAGAGGACCCTTCGGAGTGCAGACGCGTCACTTGGGAACGTACCTTGTCTAAAAGCTCTTGGTTCCTCTTAATGAAAAGCTGTTTGTCTTCCACCCAGTGCGAGTCCTGTCAGACGAAGCAGTACACAACAATCAAACTCCGTGGTGTTGGGCACATTTATGGAAAACTGGAGCCACAACATTAAGGCTTTAAAATCCTACAGGAACAGAGTGTCACTTACAGAGCAGCACCACGTTAGCCTACCAAGCTGCAGCAAGGTTTCTGAACTCGCTAGAGCTGCATGTGGACTGAACAGCGACATTATGGACTCCCGGCACGGCAGGGGTTGGCAGGGAGTCCATCATCCAGCCCTACCCCCCTGCCCAAGCAGGGTCGCCCAGAGCAGGTGGGACAGGAACGGACCCAGGCGGGTTCGGAATATCTCCAGAGACAGAGACTCCCCACCCTCCCTGGGCAGCCCGTTCCAGGGCTCGGGCACCCGAAAAGCGAAGCAGCTTTTCCTCCTGTTGAGGAGTAACGGTTGCTCCATCTCATGGAAGTCTGTATGGAAACTGTGGCACGTATTTTGACAGCAGAGCAGGCACGATCCAAAATAGGAAAAGAAAATACACAAGAAGTGCTTACCTGCCCTTTCTGTGCCAAAGTTTTCTCCAGATCTTCTATTTTCGCTTTATACCTCTGGACTTCAGCCTGGAGCTGCTCCTGAGCCTGTGGAAGTCAGGCACAGCATTAAACGCTAGGAAAACCACCCATGTGGCTGGTATTAAAAGGAAGCCAAACACAGCAGTCGGGGTTTATGCTGTTGCTTCCACGATGTTCGTAATTCCACTGCCCTGTCTGTCACACTGAGGGGTTTGCACGTCCTGACAGCAATGAACTGCCCTTGCCCTCAAACAAATACCGACCTTGGCTTCTCTTTCAGCGTCTATGACACCCCCCGCCTGCTCCTGCAGCAGTGCATACGCTCTCTGCAGGGCCTGGTACTCCTTCGTCAGCTGTCGAAACCGCAGCTCTGATTCTTCCGCTGCTAAACTCTGGAGGATGAGAAAGTACATGTCTAAGCCCCAGAGGGTAGAGCGCTGCCAAAGCGAAGGATGCGAGTGAGATTTGTTAAGCACAACAGCTGGTTTACAGGCCTTGACTCAAACAGCTTTGGTGAGCTTGCTGTAATATGAAGTAATAAGGATGTGGAATTTATACAGCATTTATGTCTTTTAGCTTACAGAAATGCAATAGGTTCCTTTTCTTGAAGGGGGAGAGGAAAAACGTAATCTCAGACTGCAATGAAGTCATAGCTGTAGACTCTATCGACCAGAGCTTGAAAGAAGCTCTCAGCATTTCAGTGTATCAGTAACCAAAACTGAGGCCGAACATAATGACGAACTCAACGCACACTATAAAAACCTAACTGGTCCCAAGAGCCCAGCCACTTGTTTTGGAAGCCAAATTCTCTGGAAAGCCTTTCCTTGCCTGTGGAAAGAGTCAGACCTTACCTCATCCAGATCATCATCCGGGGTTGCTGGTGTTCTGTCTGTTCTATACGAGGCCACGGAGGATGTTTCAGAGTCCATGGAATCTTCATCATACCCAAAAACCGTATCCACCACATGTCTCTGAAGAAGGGAAAATGTGATTCCTGAATCTCCTTGGAAAGAGGCAGCGTGAGTTTCTGATGGAGGGGAAGGTTAGTTCAAAATCACATTCCTAGTTACTTAAAGGCAAGAGGTGAAGAAAGAGCAGTGGGCTACCCCTGCAACGGCCACCTCCAAACCAACCCAAAGGGAACCACAGTGAAGATGAGGTCTTGTGCCGGTGGAGAATGAGTTTGCCCATTATTTTTTCTGAGCTGAGGATCTGGCTCAGTCTAGAACTGGGAAAACACAATGGGAGCAGCAACATGCTACAGGAAAAGTCTCTGCCCTTGCAGGAGGATCGTTCGTTAACCCCAAAGCTGCTCAGAAGATTCCTATCAGCATGCAGACCGGTGTGCAAAGACAACACCGTCAGAGGCACTCACATGTCCCACACTGTCAGTGCCCCAGTAACTGCCACATGCTGTTGGGCTGCTCCCGCGACACGCTTCGGTTGTACGCCTGACCCCTCCGTCTCCGGTAACTGAATTCGTGAGTCCCTCCCACGAAAGTACAGGTGACTGACCCTGCAGGCTTCGTTTCTGGGCCCAGGCTTGAGCATTTCAATGCTTGGCTTACGAATAATTCTGCAGACAAACTGATGGATG
Organism: Eurypyga helias; assembly: GCF_000690775.1. Taxonomy (NCBI): domain Eukaryota; kingdom Metazoa; phylum Chordata; class Aves; order Eurypygiformes; family Eurypygidae; genus Eurypyga; species Eurypyga helias. The sequence continues at coordinate 8,196 of NW_010270258.1, read as the reverse complement.
AGCATTTCAAAGGCACTTCTGTTTGCAACGCTTCTCACTTTTGCTGACAGGTTGCAACCTTCCAAACTGGAGCTGCAGTCACACAAAACCACGTACCAAAGATGCCAATAACCTTCCGCACACATCATCTTTTGTTGTTCCTTATCTTCCAAGCGCAGACAATATCCGTGTTCGTCGCTGTTGTACGCCCTGGCTCAAAGCAAAGCTGACTAGTGAACGTTTCAGTCTTCGCCTCCCAGTTACGTCTGCTGCGTGCTGCTTCAAACCCAGAGGAACGCCACGCTGCAGCAAGGGTTTGCTGGCCTGAAATGCTCTGCTCTGGGACAGCGTTGCCTTTTCTCCCAGAAGATGGCTGGCATACTACGGGATGGGCCTTGGAGGACACAGAGCAACCAAGCGCCGTTTCCTGCACAGTATTCCCGCTTGCTGGAGGTGGGACGTGGCTGTGGCAAAGCCATTCCTCACACGCAGCCGCTGAAGGAGCTGTTGAACCACTACTGACCACTCAGCTCTAAAACAGTTCTAAATTTGGTTTTGATCCCACTCAGGGTCACACCAGGGGTAGCCAGAGGCTGTGGGACTCAGCAGGAGAGACTGACCCTTCATTTCTCAGGCAGAAACTTCCACCTGAAGTGGAAGTTCCACCCTTTGAAGCCCAAGGGGTTTGTTTTAGCCCAGTCGGGCTGTGGAAACCAGCAGAAGACAGATGAGAACCAGATGTAAATACACCTTGGCATAACAGGCCCCGAGACCAACGTGCATAGAAACCAGATGGAAGGTTATTGTTATTTCAGAGAAGGGGGGGGGAAAGCCTCATTTTGCTGAAAATAAAATAGCTACGTACCCTTAACCAAATTGCAGTGGACTTCAGACCTTCCCCAGAGGAAGGAAGGTGTGAATAAACGGCACCACTAAAGCAGGTGGTTATAACCCACGAAACTCCCCTTGATCAGACTGCTGAAGCGGCTTTTCCTACAGAGCCTACTAGTATGTTTATAAGCTGAAAACAGTTTTTCTCTTACCTTAATTGGCTTTGAGCTTCTTTTATGCTTTCTGCGCCGAATGAGTTTCTCCCTGTCCTGGAAAGCAAGAGTAAAACGTTACTCCCTGCTCTTGTTTGCAGCCATAGGAGGGCAAATCAGCAGAGGAAATAAATCCTTGGGCTTCCACCGACTGTTCGCACACTGAAACAGGAATTTGACTCCAGGCGGAAGGGACGACTCACATCCAACCCTGTAAAATGCCTGAAGGGAAGGTGGGATATCCGAAAACCCCTTGCTGGCAGTTGCCTGACAGGCTGTCAAACAACAGGCGCTGGTGGGTCTCTTAAATCCCTGGGAGCCTGTCGCAGGGGACTGGTTTGGGCTTTGGATGAGCAGCTGCCTGGCTTCCCTCAGAGGAGATGCTGCCTGTCTCCGCCGTTACGCGACGGCAGTGTGGATCTCACCACTCCTAGCAATGATGTCTCACAAGGTTTTGGAGTCTCTTTCTCCTTCTCACCATCGTAACACAAAGTCAGCTGAAAAGGGGGTGGGGTATGAAGGGACAAAAGAACCGGAGAGCACTGCCTGGCAGCACACCATACTGCGCCGTGCAGCTGCCACTCCTTAAGGAAGCTTTTTAATGGTGGCTTAGTTACAATGGTAAAACAGCTTGGCCCAGCCCTGCCTTGTGAACACGTAGGGATCTTCCCAAGCTCCACAGTTCTTAGGCTGTGGTCATTCCTAGAGCTCAATTCTCCCACAAGAGTTACGCTTCCGAGTTGTAGGGGTTGATGCCCTGCTGGAATTCAGTTAAACTGCATGCACGCCTACACCTCAAAACGTGCAGGTATTAAAAGTGAGATGCTAACCCTCAGACCCCTAATTATAAGAAGTTCAGCTACGTTTGCCATACCATGTGTGTCAATGCTACCAGTGGTGAACTGCACCCAGGAATCACCCCTCACTTCCTGGTGCTCTGTACATACCCTTGTTAACTCGTCAATTATGTTCTGTTGTTCTATGACCTGAAGCTTTAAGAACTCAGTTTCTTGTTCCTCATTAGCCTGATCCAGGTCATTGAGAGATCTTAATTTCTTTAGAGGAGGATGTGACGTCATTTTTTCTCTCTGTGATAAGAAGAAGAAAGAGGTACAATAAGATCTAGCAATTAAGACACAGAGACCACCTTTCAGTTAAAAATGAGACATTCACTTTCATTTAAGCTGTACAGCCCGCAGAGCTTCAGCTACGTCGTTTTTCTAACTTTATGAACACCTATCAGCACTTCTTCACAACAAAGCAGCACAGCAAGGCCGAGTTCTTCAGCCAGAACAACAGAGCTCCACCTGCTTCATTACTGTGTGGCACTGCAGCCTTCCAGCAGCCCTTAAAGGCCACATACCGCAGCTCTTCCTTTGCCATGCATCAGCACGCCCCAACACGCGGCAAAGAGTTGAATCCCTGTCCGGGGGATGCAAACAGTACCTCTGCCCATGCCCCTGCCCTACCGATGCCCATCGTATGACCATATGCAGTGCGGAAGCAGACGTGCTGTAGGCACGTGAAAGACATGCACCCTGCCAGAAGAGAAGGAAAGGTAAAAAATGTGGTGCCACGTCTACTTTAACTAGAAGTCCACATCCTGCCTGCTCCGCTGGCCACAGCCCGGGAGAATTACTGCAGCCACCCACAGCTCGGCACCCATGACCTGGGCACCTCTCCTGCAAAGAGCAGGCGTCAGGGAGCTGTGTTAGGATGTACGTGTGTGTGCCAGTGGTGCTGCCCACTGGTGTCTAGTGGGGGCAGTCCCCAGGCCCCCTCTCCGTGCTGTGGGAGAGCCCGCGGAGCTGTGTCCCGTACTACCACAGCTCTGGAGGAAGAATCCTGAGCCGTGACACCGGCAGTAAGTTTATCTGCCTCCTGGCCGCGAGTGAACTGCGGAGTCTTGAAGTGGATTAACCTGGTAACACTAAAGCCTTCTTTTGTGAGACAAGAAAGTGAATCTGGTCATCTCGCCCTCACCGGCGGGAAAGCTGCGCCCACTGCTGACAGCTCGCCTGCTCCAGATGAGGCCGGTGGCTCCTGCAAGCCAGAGACAGTCTTCTCAGGCTGCAGCTTACGCCTGGCAACCCAGAACTTCCACCTCCTGTTCTCATTACTGCCAAAGCAACGTCAGTCCTTGTGCAGGGACTGGATTCTGATGGATACTCAGGGCAATTCCTCTGGAAGGACCTTCAGCCACAACTGCTCTGACCCCGCTTCATATCGCTCCAGCCAAACGTAGACCACCAGGACTGCCCCTCTCCCACATCCATCCACCGTGCACCTGTTTACGGGAAGGCTGCACGTGCTCGCTGGGAGAGCAGAACGTCACGCTGCGATCCCAGCCCTAACAAGAGCATGCACGTTCAAAGATGAACACCACGCTGGCTGAAAACTCTGCTTGTAACGGCTCGCTTTCGAGTTCCGCATGGGACAGGACTCAACGATGCAACCTTTAAACAACTGAAACTCAAAATTCCAGTCTTTGGGAAGGAATGAAAGACTGTGATTATGCATTCAGTTAAATATGTGGCACATGTGTGCGGAATACACGATGTTAGAGCATGCCAGTCTACTACAGGCAGACCCAAGCACGGCTACACCTCATCGCCAGCACTGCACGCAGCACTTCTCTATGTCCATCCGTGCACACACTATGCGGACATGGCCACCACGGCACAGATCACACAGTAAGCGTTTTGCTCTTTGGTACCAACCATTTCTATGTTTTCCTTAGTGACTGCTTTGAGTTTGTCTTCCATGCGCTGCAGGGACTGCATAAGCTCATCATTTCTCTTCGTGAGGCACTTGTTCTTTTCCAGAAGAGGTTTACATTGTTTCTCAGCTTCTCGGACGCGCTTCAACTGGATTGACAATAGCAATTAATCATTGTAAATAATCCAAACGAAAGGTCTTTTTCCTCCCTCCTTCATTAGAAGTATTTTTGTTACCTCCCTGTTGGACTACTGTCCCAGTAAAATGCCAAAGCGATCTAATGGAACTGCTGCTTAAAGCTTCCACAGCTTCCTTTAGCTGTAAGTCTCAAAGCATCATTCTGCACATCTGTTTCCAAAGGACGGCTTTATCTAGGGGAAAACTCGGACAGAGGGATGAAACAATACAGCACAGTCAGGCGACTGCAAAGCTGCTACAAAGCCCGAAATGACTCGTGCCTTATCTGCAAAACCCCCGCTGATTCTCTCACTGAAAGACAGGTTTGCAGAGGTCTGCCCAGGCTGGGTCCCAGCAATGCCAGCAGGGGTGTGAGTCTGGTTCTAATGCTGCACAGTGACATACCTGTGCACGTGCACAACGAACTTTGTTTTCATCAAGAAATCACACAACATGTAAACAACAAACCCCATAAGACAGGAAAGTATCTTAGGGCATGCTTGGAATTTCCATTACTGGTACAACTAGAGTTTGCAGCCACCAAGATGACTTCCTCGGAAAAATTAGTTCCATCCAGTAATTCTCACTGTTTCAGGGTTGTCATTTTTTCTCTAAGGGAGGACAAGGAAGATGGCACGTGGCCGGGGAAGGACAGCCTCCTCGTGCCCAGATGACTGACCTAACAAAGGCCCTGTCTCAGTTCTGTATTACTGCTCGTCCCTGGGAGATCCTGCCCCTTGCAGTTCTGCTGAGGAAGGGACGGCGAGAGGTGCCTGTAGCTGCTGAGGACATTTAACCATGGTGACTTACACCACATCACCCCACTTGGCCATTCAAACTAACCCCGCGACTCCGTCGGAAGCAGGTTAGCAAGTACCTGAGGATCCCTGCTGCGAACAGGAAAGAGGGGAGCACCTCTGAAGTGGCTGCACCTCTGATCAGCCCCGCTGTGGGCAAACCCACCGCCTGTCCTGCCCCAAGAATGAAGTCAGGCGCTGCTGGGCCCAACGCACCTTAAAGCAGGCGGTATCTCCAGCAGTGCTCCTGATCATGTTTAACAAACCGTAGTCACACTCTGCAAGATGCAGCTTTGAAGCCTTTTAAAATGTTGGGGTATTTTTTTTTCCCGTGTGAAAAAATAGGCTGAATATTTAATGACATGCAGCAGCTAATCAAGCTGACTCATCAGACTCCGAGCTATTCAGTGTCAAAGAAATCTGGGGGTTGAGAGCTTTTGGTAACTGAACAGAGACCCATGAACATATTGCAATTTGCAGTCTTGAGAAGACGTTATTTTGCCACTACTACATTAAGAACAGGAGGAGATCTGAGCCAGATAAGTCAGTATGAAAGGAGGGCTTTAGGACTCCCAGCCCAGGAATAAAAAAAATAAAGATATCAGAGAGTTGAATTTCGACATCCTCATCTTTAACCACAGCAGAAATACAGAGAGGTTAAAGACCCAGGGTGCTGACTTCAACATACAGGTATCCCCACCTAGGAGTAAATTGGGCAAAGGGATCAATTCACCGCTGTCCATCCTCCCCAGATTGGACACTTAACTGTTCCCAACCCGGTCAGATACGGGACTACAGACCTGATTTCCTCTGCACAGCAAGCCCCTCCAGACACTGCTGTGTGCTCCATCGCTCAAGCGTTCATACAGAAACCTACAAGCGCCCCTGCCTCAACTTTCCCTGTGATTTTGCCTTGTCTGACTCCAATGAAACTGCTGTTTAATTCTAGGACAAAAACCCCATCCTCAGCCGAGCGAGCGACTAGGCTGACGGGTGGAAACAGCACGCTCATCGCTGGCTGCCATCCCTGGAGCCTCCTCTCTCTGCCTGTCGCTATGGCTCCTGACCTCCCCGTCCGACCGCGCAAAGGTCACACACCAGTTCGTTTCGCTCGTCAACAAGCAGCGTGTTCCTGTCTTCCAGCTTCCGGATCGTGGCGTTCAGCTCAGCTATCCTCTTCTGGTTCCTGCGCAAGTCCTGTGCATTGGCAACAACACAGACAGTTACTGATTCTTTTCCACGTATGTGCCTGGGAGAAGAAGCCTCAAAACCTTCTCACCAGTCAAGCTGCCAGCAGCAGCAAGTTATATTTATGGGTTTTTACTGTACTGAGCATGCAGGCAAAACTGATTCTGCTTTTGGAAGCCCTGTCAGTATCAATTATGTTTGTAAATAAAGCAACTGAGGACACAGCCTTGTCAGCTCTGTCCCACCAGCATTCTCTCTGCAGAACGTGGACGTAACTTCTCTGCAGTGAGTAAAAGTGGGAATGTCTTCCCAGGGCCTGAGAAAACATTTAAGCAAGAGAAACACAGCCATGTCTGCTTTGCAGGGGCCAGTAAAACCTGCGTACAGGGCTGCTGCAGTGCTCCGAACCATCTCCGGCCCTTCCTGGGATCTCTCTCTTGGGACTGCTCATGTTACACTCTGCCTCCTTCACCAAGAAGAGCTGTTCATCCAGAGCTTCCTTCTGCAGCTGCAGCTTCTGCACATAGCCTGTCTGTGTCTCCAGTTCCTTCTCCAAGGAAAATATGATCCTGTCTTTAGCCTTGATCTCGTCCATCTGAATGAGACAAACACCACAACAACGATGTTACTGCCTACAGGCAGCAGCATTTTGGCCTTCTCCCACCCCACAGCCTACGATGTACTTAACAGCAGCGTTCACCCCTTAAATCTGCTACATCATACTGCACCAGGCTTGTAAAACGATACCCCTTGAGCTTCAGCTGTAACCGAACGTGATTCACCAGCCTTAGACAGAGCAAAGCCCAGGGACCGAGCATGGTGTGAGGTGCTATCGGACAATGGGATGAGGGGTTCAGGCTCTCACATCGCGTTGTGGCCCGTTACTTTGTCTAGTGAAAAATAAGTATAAGCTGACAAACCCAAACAAGTCCAGACTAGCTGCTGCTCGTGCAAACGGAGCCACGTTAGCTGGTAGAGATTAGGATCCCATTCTCCCAAACCCATACTTCTCAAAGCTGACTGCCATGTTTCTGCTCTTCTGCGAGCGCAAGCTATTCATTTTATTGTTACTGCATTTCTGCCTAACATCCCACGACTGCCCAAGACAAAAAGAAGTGCCTCTTGTTTCACTTCACAGCAACTTTATGATGGCTGGGAGGAAAGTTTTAGATTAAAACTTAGTCTACGATCAGCCCATACAAGCCTTGCAACCACGAACGCTGGTACAAAGCTGCTCCCGTCACTGAGCTCAGGAAGATCTGGTGAAGCAGAATTTGCAACTCTCCCCTCCTGCCACGGTTTAACGATACCACCTCAGGGGCTAGAGAAACTCAAACTGCAAAAGCAGGTGCAAACGCCCTTTTTCTAACACCTTGCAGTGCACGTGTTGCACCTCAGCGACCCAAGTCCTGACTAGGCCAACCACTCTTACTTTAAGGAGTTGGCTGCATCGCAGCGGTTGCTCCAGCTGGCTCACCGTGATCTATTTGCTGCTGAGCAATGACAGGGAGGAGTTCTTAATACTTCTGCAAACTGCAGCGCATGGCAGAGCTCCGCTGCTCACAAAAACTAAGGACACAAGAGGCAAACTCGCTACAGAGTAATGAACTGTTTGGTACTGACCAGGCGGCGAATATCCCTTTCGCTCTCCCACTTGATCTTGGAAATGGCTTCCTGGTGGGACTGATGCTCACTCCGAAGATCCCCTGCCTTGATCTTATCAGCCTGGATCATATTGTTAAGGGCCTCGTCCACCTGCTTTTTGGCAGACTTCAGTTCGGTAATTTCCTGCAGGAGCTTAAGGCGCTCGGAGTCGAACTGTTTCCTGGCCTCTTCCCGAGCCTCAATGGTCAGCGCTGTCCTTACTTTATCGCTGCTCCCATCCCGCAGCGCGCACAGCGCTGACTTGAGGCGTTGGATCTCGCTGTCTCGAACCTTCACCATCCGGGTCATCTCCTGCTCGTGCTGTTTGATGAGATTTTCCCTCACGGCCTGCAGCTCTTTCATCTTCTCCTCGTGGAGTTTGGCCTTCAGCTCTGTGATCTGCACCGTCTGCTTGCGCTGCTCCACCTCGCGGATCCGCTTGGTTTCTTGAGTCTTCTCTCTTTCCAGTCTAGCAACCTGCAACGAGATAAAGCGCAAGGCGAACGCTCCAGCACAGCGTTACCGAAACAAGCCAACCCAGACACACAGCCATGACAAACGGAGGAAGACCCTGCGGCAGTCCTAGATCATCCACCGCCCTCCTAGGAGAACATATGGGCCAAATCCCGGGTGTGCTGGATTCAGCCAGG